>NC_134404.1:191772023-192073808 GCF_038048845.1 Mixophyes fleayi | reverse complement strand
GCTTTGGTGCCATAGAACATGATCGTGGGAGTGTACACACTAATGCATTATCAGACCTAACAGTTGTTTAGCCCGATAATCTGGTGTGTGTACCCAACTTTAGTGATGGAAGCGTTTCATGCTTTTTTTTTTTTTGCAGGTTGCAAACAAAGTGATAAAGGTATTGAATTTTAAGATCTTTGTTTTGCTGTACGAATTAACCTGCCCTCTATTTTAACTACAAAAGCCACATACCAGTGCTTTGGTACTGATATCCTGTATTTTTTTGATAAAGAATTTGTATTTTGGTTAGCAATGTATTTTATACGTAAACCAGGGTACAATGTTATATATTTTTTTTGTTTTACCAATTTGTGTGTGGCCATGGATCTTGAAATGTATCCACTGGACTAAGTCCTCTCCTGATTTAATGACCCTTTACTGTCCATTTTGTGATTTTGACCTTCCACTGTTTTGATAAAAGCATGGTTTTGCTTGAGCAAATTGTTTTCTTTTTTAAATGGTGTCACTTGGGTTTGTGTTACCACACTATGATCTTTGGCGTCATGTTTAATGTGATCCCAAACATTGAAATATAGTGTAGTGTTACAGTGACTGTTGGCTCCTCATTAAAGTACAGTTATTAAACCCATCATTGCTGGGCTTATTTCACCCCACGGTGAGCAGACTTTGGCAATTTTTATGCTGGTCACATTCCAAAATTAATGTTAGTATTTTTTTTGTGCAGTACCCATACAAATCATACTTTGATTTTTTTCCATAATACCATTGACTTCTTTATTACCCGACACTGTAGTTTAAGGTAGTTTCAGAAGGTAGTAAAATAGCGCAAAATGTTTTTTTCATTCAACTACCAAATAAGGTTGGTAAACCTTTTCCAAACATGGATTGCCAAACCTTATTAAATAGCTCAATGTCTTCTAGAAGAACAATTGGTCTTCCCTTCATCCCTTTTTTTTTTTGACCACTAAATTGCATAGAAAGCACTTCTGTACACAGGTTACAGTGTTCTCCATCTCGTGTAAAGTGTCATTGGGGAAGGAATTTTTATATTTGGAATGTCCGTTTTCTGCCTGGAAAATTAGGTAATTTCGAAAAACCTTTGTGCCATAACCTTAAACGTGTTTTGGAGTACTAGTAGTTATACATTGAGGTGGCAACCATTTGTAACCTTAACCAATGTTCACCGCAGTGCAGCCCTAGATTCTAGAGAAATTACTGTGGCACTTACTGAACAATATTCTTGAGCCACTGTAGTGATTTGGTTACCACTGAATCTTATTAATACTAGCTCAGCCCATAAAATGGCTGCCAACACTGTGACCCTTTTGTCTGTAAGTCCACTAGCATTAGATGCTAGTAAGAAACGCATACGCAATAAAAAATAAGTAGTGTTCGTAAAAGTTCCAGTGTTGCCATGTGTTAAAAACATATAAAACCTTGCGGCTGTAAGGTGTTATATCTCATCTGCAGTTTATGGCTACAGAACTTCAGTGAGGTGAGGTTGAAATTTTTGGATCGGAGCGCCCTATTTTGTAAAGTTAATGTGCGCTCTTCCTGCAGTAGGTTCTATTGGTAACAGTGCAGCAGCTGAAAATCGTGTTGATAATGAGTTAAACATGCTTCGCTAAACCATGCACTATTATCCGTGTGGGTGAACAATTCTAAATGTTAATGAACATATGAGGGTTCTGCACACCACTTGATTCCTGCTGAATAGGTAAATGAAAATAAAATAAAAACAGCATCTATTAACAATGTTATAGTAAAATACAAACTTCAGTTAACCTTAAATTAATCTTTTTGTGTAGTATAGATTTTAGATTGTAAGCGCTAGGGGGACAGGAACAGACGTGAATACATATCCTCTGTACAGACCTGTGTAATACAATTGCGCCATAGAAATAATACACCTAATGGCATTATGGGTTTACTATATAATGTTACATTTAATACTATATAACAGGTAACATTGATGCTGACACTTTCTATTAGGAAATGTATCATCCTATGCCGCAGCCACATATACTTAGAGGGAATGCAATGGCTGTCCGGCAGTTGTGCAAAGTATCAGAGATCCCCAACATCAAACATATGCGCAAGAGAGGATAGCCCTCCAGTAATCCAAATGGACAAATTGAGGTCAGGGATAAATCTAGAAACACTAGAGAGGGGTAGGTTCCTAGTCGGGGGATAAAATCTTCAGACCCAACAGTTCTATCCTAAACCCTAAGGGCATCTGGGGTAGAGGATGATGGGGTAGGTGAATGTGGCCGTATCGAATCCACAATAGGAAAAGGGGGGTATGGGTCCCGTTCCAAATCGACCCATGGCTTGCGGTGAGTCGAAAGTGCGCAGTCTCTGATTTGCAGGAAGATGCATGCTTCCTGGTACTTGAGTAACTTTGGAAGATCCAGCCCCCCCCCGCCCCTTGGGTAGAGCCAAAGAAGTAAAAGACAACCTTGAAGGTTTGCCCCTCTAGACATACCGAAGCATAAGCAAATGTAGCACTGTCATTAAAACCTCTTTGGGAGAGGGTAGGGAATAGTTCGGAAAAGGTACTCTACCCAGCTTGGAAACCTCCTATTCCACCCAGGTCTAATGAGTTGGGTAATTAACAGGAGATAATTGAAGATGGTTGAGGGGATATGGATCTCCAGGTAGGAAATAGAGCTGTATTTTCAAGCATATTTAAAGAGTGGAATATTAATGGGGAGGACTTTGGGTTTGACAGTATTCAGTTTATAATAAGAAGCTCGGCCATATTGATCCAATAAAAGATGTAGTGGAGTTAGCAAGGTCTCTGAGCTGGACACAAAAATGAGGACATCAGCAGCAAAAGAGCAAAGACTGTGGCTGGTCATCAAGATGTTTAAACCTGTATAATCTGTGCAGTGATGGAAATGTTCTGCTAGGGGTACAGTGGCCAATATAAGGCCATATATATACATAAAGGTAACCCTTGTCTAGTGTCATTTGAAATACTAAATTTGACAGGAAGCAATTACTGAAAACTAGCAGTCAAGCAACGGTAGAGGGCGAGGATAGTTTAGAGGATATTACCAGCGAAGCCAAACTTCTGTTTGCCGCATAAATTCCCAGTTAAGTCTGTCAATTACCTTTTCTGTGTCCAGAGAAAGCACCAACAGCTCTTTTTTTGTGTTTTGAAGCATATTCGAAAATATGGAAGACCCTCCTACTATTTTCCATAGATTTTAATGTTCGTATTGATGAGGGCTATAGGCCATTAATTATGGTAGTCTGCTGCATCTTTACCAGACTTTGGAGTCATCACAATTTGGGATTCAATCATCTTTGAGAATCCACCACAATCTGTACTGGCATCATACAAAGTGACCAACATGGGGACAAGGTCCTTCTGGAATGTCGTGTAAAAAATCATTTATGTACCCATCAGGACCAGGGGCCTTACCTTTTGGGAGACGTTTAATCATGTCAAAAATTTCAAGAGGTCCAGGGAGCATTAAGGGTCTATATGGCATTGCTGTAGAGCGTCGGGAGATGTAGGTTATATAGGAAGTCGTGGATGTCCATAGACGAAGGTTGTAGGGCTGTCAAGTCATTTTAAAGATTGTATAGGCCCATGTAATTATTACTCTGCACATAAATTAGCAATATCTTTGGGATTTGAAATTTTGGAGTCTGCAAGTGACAAGTGTCTGGTCCTGGAGATTTCTAGCAAGAATCCAGCCTGCCTTCTTGGCAGTGTTATAACATTTGTGGCTGAGGCACGATAAAGCCTAGGGGCCTGAGTCATTTAAGGAGAGGAAAGCATGAAAAGGAGTAACTTTGCACCTTGGAAAAGCAGTGTTGCATTGGAGGGGAGGTAAATTTAAAATGTGGGGACAGCTTAATAGTTGGGAGTAGGGCAAGTCCTAGATCAACTGTTTAAATGTCAGTGTAAAAATAAAGCAATCAAGTATTCGTGTGCTACATGACAAAGCAGGCAGTATTTTCTTTATGTACAAAATAATAAACAGCTACACCCCTCACATTGTAACATGGTTTGTCCAAAATCAAATTTATTCCTCCTTTTTTTGACTTTGCTCTCCTGAAGATGGTGTCTAACCTGGAACAACTCTGTCCTCAAAACGGGTGAGGGGCAAGATTTATTATGGGCCTCTAGAGTGGCAAGCTCCTGTGGGAGATAAGCATTTGGTTTCTTGAGCCCGTCTGCCTCACTATACCTTGAATGGAACACCAAAATGTAAGTGTCCTCAAGCTTTATCAGTGGTGATGTATATATCCAAGGCTTCCTGAAAGGCGGTTTTATCCCCAAGTGAAGTGACGAGAAAAATGGGTAGGTGCCATGGTTGAGGGGAGAACCAAAGGACCAAATCCATATTAGTGGGGTGTGGTCTGACCAAGTGAATGGGCTTGGAGTCTCAGGGGGCACTGGTGATGCCCATTGTTTTGTCCAACTAGATAAAAATCACCAGTATGACTAAGTTTGTCAAATGGAGTTTTTGCATTTCCCTGACGACAATCTTAAACCTCTCCTGATTATCTTCATATTGCGGAGGGTGAATGTAATCTTGGAGCTAAACAGAATGTCTACACAGTTCAGTCAAAAATGAAGAATTAGCTGAGTAAAACGGGGTATCTGGAGTCCCTAAAGAGATGGGGGCCCAAGTGGAAAAGTGGGTCTCCTGAAACGATACCACATCAGTCTTATGTTTGTGGACAGAGCTAAGGGCTACCCTTCTTTTATTCAGGGAATTAATACCCTACATTTGTTAGGACTAACGGCTACCTAGATATACTTTTAGAACCAAACAGGATAGAGGTCTTCACCTTTAGCAGCCGCCCTTCTCATTCAACTGATTATGTTCGGAGGTGCTTGGCTGTCCCCAGGACTTTACTCTAGAGTAGTAAAAGTTTATCAATGGCAACCGTAGCGCAGGGTGGAGGGTAACCGGAATACAAAAGGCAGGTACCACAGACAACTTAGAGGTTGTAGGTCAGTAGCAAACAGGGTAACTGTCGGGCAGGCCAGAGGTCATGGCAGATTGCAAACACGAATAATCCGCATAAGTCACAGGTCCGAGGCAATTGGCGTTCAAGCAGGGTCCAAAAACAAGCCAAAGGTCACAACAAGAATTAGGTCAATAATGCAGAGTATCCACAGGAACAAAAGCTGGTAAGCAAGGTGTGCAGCACACAAGATGCTAAAACCAGCAGGGAGAATGAGCCCCCCCCCCGCCTTGGCTGGCTAATCAGGAGTTGGTGTCTTAATGTTTAATATTTAGCCCCCTAGGAGGTGTTTAGTATATACTATTTGCGCACGTGTCTGACTGCCACAGTTGCCGGGACACAGTGCTGATTGAGAAGGCGGCAACATCGGAAGTGATTCATTAAGGAAAGTAAAGCAAAAGAATGAGTAACTGTTCTGCTGGACAGACCATGTTACAATGTACGGGGTGCAAATTAGTTTATTTTTTTGCTCACAAGTTAATTAGTGGCTGTTTTTTCATGTATCGCACATACTTGATGGCGTTATTTGTACACTGAAATTTAAAGTTGATCTAGGACATGCCCTACCCCAACTATAAATCTGCCATCACATTTTAAATTTACATCGAATGCAATGTGGTTTTGCCCAGGTGCAAAGATACTCCTTTTTTTTTTTGCTTGCTGAATCGGGCCCTTTATATGTATATGCGCATGTATACATATATAATAGATTTAATAATAATGCATAATAAAGAAGTATTTTAGTTCAATACAGACTTTTTATTAGTACCAATAAATAAGATTTTTTTTTCGTAGAGGTATCTTTTTTTTTTTTTTTTTTTTTTTTTTTGTTATTGTATGATCAATAAACTTTGTTCTCATTAAGCTGGTTTTTTGTTTGTTTTTTTTGTTTTGTTTTATTTTATTTTTTCAGCGGGTGTCTAGTGTTATTCCCATCCTTTCTTTTTCTTTGATGGGGCTACCAGAACCAGCACTTTTAATTGTGTACCTAAGGGAACAAAATCATGGAATAATTTTTTTTTGTTTTTTTGTTTATTACTATGTGATAGCAATTAATGCAAAATAAATTTAAGTATAACTAGTGAAATGTATGTTTAGGACCATTTTATTTGAGGAACAGTGGCCGTGTAACTTTGTGTTGTGTGCATCCACTGTATGAACTCATTTGTACACATCCCAAACACTTTTTGCTATGTATAGACTATCAAAAGCTCACTACAGAGAAAAAAAATCCTCTCAACAGGTATAAAACAGGCTCAGTATGCATTCAGTAGTTCCCCCTGGTATCCATCCTCTTAACGCAAGTGTTTCTCAATGGTGACATGGAGTAGGGGAACGGAAGTAGCCGAACAGCCATATGTCATGTCAATTCAATATAACATTTTTTTTTGGGCGGAGTTTTAATAGCAAAACTGGTGCATCTTGAAAATGTGAAAGAAAAAAAAAATGAAATTTTAAAAATTTCCATGGACTGCTGGTAAGAATAAAGAACTGATGCATTTTATATTCTCTGCCCAATGACAAGAGGCCATGCGTTATTAAATACCAGTAGAACGCTGAATCTGTCTTTACGGTTGCACCATAGAGTTGGTTTGGCATTAGGCAGAAAATGTCAACAGAAAGAGGAGACAAAAAATGCCAACTATTCTTAAATACAGCGCTTGATTTATCCTGTTGTATTCCACCCACCCCCTCTTTCCAGTGGCTTGTGGTTCAGGTGCTGAGCATGCTATTCATGGCTATTTCTGTTCCCTTATTCCATGTCCTTCTTGTCAGTCATTGAGAAGCACTGGCATTAAGTGGGTGGCTGCCAGGGGAATGACATTGCATACCAAGCCTGCTTTATATCTGCCGAGACAGGATTTTTTTTTTATTTGGATAGTCTATATCGACTGTACAAATGAGTTCATATAGTGGATGCACACAACACAAAATGCTAAGACGCATGGCCGCAGACGGCCATTGTTTCTTAAATATAGAAACGTCCTAAATACACATTGCACTAGTTATACTAGTGTAAAATACACACACAGTACCTGTGACCGGATGGGCTTACTTCACACCCTCCACCATTTTATCTGGGTTGCTTTCTCACCGTCAGTAACAGACTATTACTGTCCACTCCTACTGTCATCTGCCACCAGACACTTGCTGACTTGCAAATGCCACCTGCGCAATAGTTGGAGAATTTGGCTGCTACCATTGGCCTCCTTCAACGATGCCTAGAAATGCTTATCCATCCTGGGTAGTTGGTATAGGTTCTTCAGCACCTCTCTGCTGTAGACTGACCTCCTCTATACAAATATCTGAATACACAACAGTAATCAATCTGCAGATCAGTTTTGCTGAAGTATCTAAATCTTAATTACATTTTGGAGATTTGCCAAAAGACAGATATGCCAAAATCAAGTGTCTAGATTTGAAACAATTGGTCATATTGGATCAACCTGAAACATTTTTTTATTTGGGTGGACATATTTCCAGAATTGGTTTACATGGTGTCATGTCCACATAGGACGCATAAAAGTACCTTAAGCTCTAATCATACTTTGGGCACATTGGGGAATTTTTTATCCATCTCCAGTAAATCTGTCGGGGAGTCATATATGTTCTGTTAAATAACTATGTTGAGATTAATCTCACATGCATTTACAGTTAAAGATGCTACTTTCACTATTTTCAGAAACCACTTCCATGACTCTAGCAGTAATGACAATTTATTATCTGCATTGGAGCACATTCTCCAATATATTTTGGATATCTATTTTGGGTGAGACCCTGCCATTTTCAGGACCTTCTGGATGCTTAACTACTTCATTCATTAATTTAGGGGATCTGTAGAACCAATTATGAAATGTGTATTAACCCATTTATAATAAAGGTTTCTTACTGTATGGATCCCCACTCTTCTTAAGTTCCTTGCCTCCAATTTCTATTCTGTTGCTGTTCCCTTAGGGTGTGGTAGGGCAAGTCCTGGTGTATATGTTGGCTGAGATTCTCAAATACTTTGCAGCAGAACTCTAATTTGTATGCTGAGTTTAATATGTCTCCTACCCTCCACACCACTAGGTATTGTGCCTGTACTGCTAAATATATACGTCGGGAACCATTACATCCCCTTCTATATCAGATTGTCACAAGGTAGAAATGGACACTTTTAACTAATATAAACAACATAATCAAAACAGGAGTTTTGTTTATAAGAATGGTTTCTGGTGAGTGTTGGAGTATGTAAAGTATTTATGGTAGTATAATAACTTATTTAAAATATATATTTTGTAATTTTATTTTAGCTGGTCAAAAAGACTGTATTACAATACAATATTGAATCCAAATAAGTGAAAGTAGACCATTTTGTAACATATACAGGCATATACAATGAGAAAGCATAAGAACACTGAACGTGTCTTTTTTTTTTTTTTTTTTTTTTTTAAGTATAGATGTTGAGTGGGAAGAAAGTGAGGCAGTGTGTTACAGGACCAATAGTCCTATATTAGGAAACATGGTATTTTTTTGGGTATTCAGAAGACTGTATCTCTCGCGCTCTTCGCTCCTGTCTCTTATCGCCTGCACTTGTTACAACTGCTTGTCAGCCATCCATTGTCTATGCCACACTGCTCTGTACCCTCTTACTGCTTCAACTGTTATCCCACTCACTAGAACCTTCACCATTGTCACAGCATCCTCCAGCTGCTCCAGGGCTGCCTGTCATTAAAGTCTTGATTTCCAGTGCGCATGTGACTTTGTTGGTGATATGTTTTGGTAGTCTAAAGTGTGTACCTCTCTATGTAAGGTATCCCATCATCAACTTCATCTTTTTCAGGCTAGCCCAGTTTTCAAGCCCTTCCTCTTTATTGTACTTTTCTGGGAGGTTTTTGTGTGTTTTTTTGCTTTAATCGTGCAAAGACCACAGGACTCATTTCGGTAGGATTAGTGGAGGGCCCCAGTACTCCTTCAGCCTGTGCAAATTATGGAAGTTAATTTACAGTAACACAAGATCAGAATTTCACTGGGAGAGATATCACACAGCTGCAACCAATCTGGAGATCGTCACTCTTTGCGTAATTTTTTTTTTTTTTGTTTTGTATTTTTTGTTTTCCGCTTTTAGTTTCTTTTGTGGCTTACTCTGTTCTGCAAGGTATCTGTTTGATTCTCTGCAGCTCACTTAATCAGTATATAGGCGTATCTGGTCATATCTTAGACATCACGTGATCCCTTCATTTTTATTTTATTATTTTTTAATCAATTTTTTTTGCTCCCTACCTTTTGTAATACATACTGTAAAGTGTAGCTAGCATTACCTGAACTTTGCCAACTGATAATGTACTGTTGGTTTGGGGCTTCAGGCACTTTGGAGGGATAATGGCTACGGCGCAGTCTTATTAGGCTAATGTCTGTGCTTTGATTTGTGTTTGTGAGTTTTTTGTTTTTTTTACTGCAGTATTGTAGTGATTCTCTCTGTATTGCAGGCTTTGTAAGAACCATATTTGGTGCTACTCCTGAAAACAGGAGTAGTTGTATATGTTTTGTGACATGTTTTCATTGTTGCACTCTCTGGATAGAATTATGGAACACATTTTTTTCCCCTACTTCTTGCTTTATTTCCTTGCTCATCCTTTTAAAATGTATTTTGTGTATATATATATTTTTATTTGTTTTATTTTAGTACTGCATTCTTGTAGCTGTCAAACTTTGAATAACCTTTTATACATTTGCTTTACCAAAGTAAAAGGTTAAAGTGACAGGTAGAAAAGTGACATTTGTTTCGTTATTGAGCTGTAAAATATCCTTTCTTTCAAATCACAATTTATGCCAGCAGTACTCAATGTGGTGAGGATATTGGCCTATGCCATTTACTGTCCAACTAAAGATGCTACTGCAGGACCAGAATTAAAAAAGGTATTCGTTAGCTGTGTGGGGCTGAGAAATGTAAAACATGACCTTTTATGGACGGTTACTCCTGTTTTTATTTTAAAATTACTTACTAGTTGCTGTCAGATCGTTTTGTTCTTTCACACAACACATTGAGTGGAATACAGCAATGTAACGATAGACTTTTACATGTAGTTTAATTATTTCTTCCTAAAGTTTGATTTTAAATAGACTCTATAAATTTATTCCTGACATGAGTTAACTTTGACTTGTACGTGGGAATCTGGCCACAATAGTGCAATATTTATCATATGTTTTGATACATATCTAATGGGTGTTTTTTTTGTTTGTTTTTTTTAAGTGTTAAGCCATGGTATCTATTTTTGGAGGGGCAGGGGGGGTTGTTTTGTGTTTTACAGAGCTGCATAAAATAGTTACATGGTTATTTTTATAGAATATATGGTAGCAGTGTTGGAAAATAAATATCACACCAAGGGGGGTATTCAATTGACGGCGGGATCGCCTAAAATACCGCGCTCGAAAAGTATTATCGTTAATACTATAAGATTTCAGCGAAATACAGAGAGTAAAACGGTATTTACGCGCAATATTATCGTATTAACGGTAATATTTTTAGAGCGCGGGATTTTCGGCGATCCCGCCGTCAATTGAATACCCCCTCTACTACATAAATCCTAGAGGTTCAGCAAGAAAAACACAGAACATTCAAGAAGTGTAAATGCAATAATACTATAAAATTAAGTATAATACGCAAGATGTAATAGGCAAGGTACAGTATAAACATTTTATGCATGAAGAGTCAAAAAAACATGCAAGACACATGATGTACACAGTTGGAGAAGGTGAGAGTGGACAAGAAAACAGGAGGAGAGATGGCCTTACTTGTGAGAGCTTCATTTAATAGGCTGAGTCGGTGAGAGTGCAGTAGATGAGAAATTGGTAGGTTTTGGTGATCAGGCTGAATAACTTGTATCTCCAAAAATAAAGGGGGCAGTTAGGTACATCTATTAAATACTTCAATCATAAAAAGTTCATTACAGTGTTTATGTAGATATCTGTATAGGTTATTTTAATAATCACATGAATGAAACAGCAACTTTTAAAACTAGCTTATTGTCTGCCCTCAACACTTCTTTTTAAACCTGTTTGTCTGGTAACCTGTATTGGAGAGTATATGTTTGTTTTGTTAGTATCCAGTGAAGGGTTTACTCACACATTCAAACTTCTAAACACAATCATTTTTTATAGGTGACATTGGAAACTACTACTATGGACAAGGGCACCCCATGAAGCCTCATAGGATACGTATGACCCACAATTTACTTCTGAACTATGGGCTTTACAGAAAGATGGAAATATATGTAAGTCTGTTTAAAAACATACAATGCATTCTTATCAAAGCACATTATGTTGTCTGTTTATTTAACTCTTGAAACACTGTTAAACACATCCTTAATTTGCCTTTTACTACCCATTAAAAGTTAGGAATCCCAAGCAATGGTAATTTTAAAAGTATGGAGTAATGATAAACAGATTGAATGTACGTATCTTCAATCTGCGTTGATGTACAATACAAAAATTGTGAAATTTCTCATTACTTAGTGATGGTGAGGTGGAGCTCTAACCCCAAATATTACAGTTAAGTGTTGTCTACCTTTGTACAACCACAAAGTCAACACCATGAAGATAATGGGCCTCTTAATGCTTCTTTGATTTGGAACACAGTGTAGCTACAGAGGCTTTCTATCCTGCTCTGTTGAATTTGTTGACAGGCTGACTCACCTTGTGCTGTGTTGCAGCTTCACATAACACAAGTAACAGTAAGTTCTGGTTTTTGAGTCTTGACATGGCATGAGTTCAGATTTAGTCTTTTCCCAGCTTAATGTTTTAAGGGCTCACGCCTTCACACCTATGTGCTGGGATTATGAGTAAAACAAATGAAAGCTAATGTACACTATAGAAGCATTTTTGTAATGGGTTTCTAATGTGTTGCACATGAAAAATAGATTGGGCTGTGTTTTAAAATTTCAGATGCACTATTGACATTTTACAATGCAATAGTGGGAACAAGCCCATTTATTTTATTTTGATGCAATTTTCAGGTATTGTTTAGCATCTTAAGTACCTTAATACAAGATAGGTGTGATCAAGCCCTAATAGTTTGTATTAATGCTATGTTTTTACTATGTCTTGCACCTGATATCCAAAGTTTAAAAGTAGGTGGGTCTAGCTTCTCTGTCTGCTTCTGTTTTATGACCTTTTTCTCTTTTCTTCTTGTACGCTGTTGGATTTGCAATAAGGCTTGCTGTTGCCTGTGAAGAGTGTTTGCTGCTGGTTAGGAGTTTCATTGCCTCCAAGGTAGGGTGAGGATTGTTATTCAACATTGTAGCCGGCCTACAACATGGTTGTAGTATGGCTCTTTCTGACCTCCACTTTGGCATGTCAAATAAGTCTCCTATAGAGTCCTGGTCAAAACCTGTGTTTTGATCACTTGACAAAGTCTCCAGATGTGGCTGATGTCTTTTTGTTTAATTTATCTTGTAGCCACAACTGATGTTTGCTTTTACCTAGACTATTCTTAATCCTTTGCCTCCAAGGATTCCTCCTCAGGAGGGAATGGAAACTACACACTCGTTGGTGTGGGCACTCACTACTTTGACTAGACTCTTTGCTAGAGATATGGACCCCAAGCACCATACTTAGCCTGTTTTGTCTTTCAGCACAGAACACTCATTTGGTTACACTCTCTGCCCTGCAATTGCACCTGCTTGCATTGTTAAAGCTATGGGGAGATGGGCTTTCTAGAGGTTTTTATGGCTTGTCATTTGGATCCTCTAGGGAAGTTATTACAATCAGTTGGTCAACTTCTAGACACTGTACCCTGGAGATGCTGGCCTAAATAGTGCTAAATTAGTCTGTTATGTAGATGATAACTGTGAGCCCATCACACTCTGCCATTTCCTTTTCATGTGAAAGTTTTACCCCAGTCAATGCATGCATGAGACTGTATGGGATATCAAAGAAAAGAAGAAAAAAAATATAACTGCACTAGATCTATCAAAAACCATAAATGAGTTAAAAAATATGTAACCCATTTCCCAGGTTACATAAATATAGAGTATTCCCTTACACCTGTTATATAGACAAAGGAAAAGAAAGTTGTCTTAAAAGGGCACTATATGGATGGGCATATTTATTCCTGTATTTAAAAAATATCTATTTTATTAAGATTATTTAAAAATTATTGTATCATCCTAATATTAAACGCTAGCGCATCTCCTGTCTTCCAGAGGTATTTCTCTAGTTCCAGAAAAAGAAAGAGGCAGGGATTTTTGCTCCAGTCTTTTTGTCCAGTACCCATTACAGTTCTTTCAGACCAACCTTAAACCTAGGTCAGTGCACATCCATCTACAACAGTCACTGAGGTCTGTAATCGGCAGTATGGAGGACTGGGGAAATCATAATTTCTATGGACATCAAGGATGCCTACTGGGTGGGACACCAGTGTCTCCTCATGTTCCCTGTGCAGTCTTGGCATTTCCAGTACAGGGCCCTACTTTTTGGATTGCCAACGGATTTAACCAAGGTCATGGTGAACTTGTTGTGGACAAGCGGGATAACTGTGATCCCAAGCCTGGTCGGAATTCCCAAAAAAAGCAAGTTCCCTGGTCTTATCAACCATGTAATAGAGATGGCCTGGAGCTGCATGGGTGGATCTGCAAAAAGTCAACCTAGTACCGTCACAAGATGGATTTCTTAGGCTTACTTTTTGGCACCCATTTGAAACGGGGACAAAATAATCTCCTTTCAGAACATGGTTAAGTTCCTCTTGACCATAAAGTAGGTGTCTGTTCACTTCTGCTTGAGAGTTCCATGCTAAATGGTTTGAATCCGTTCAGTTCACTCAATTTCACTTGGCGTTCCAGTACTAACTTCTCTCGAAATGAAACGGGTCCCACTTACAGCTGACGTCTCAATGCATTGCACAGTCACTCAGAGTTTGTCAGTCCCTGTTGTGGTGGCTGTAGAAGCGCAACCTCACCAGTGGATATTCATTCACTGTCTGGAATTGGATTCTCCTAACCACGGATGCCAACCTTCGGATTTGGGGGCAGTCCTCCTCCAACAGCCTTTCCAGAGACGGAGGAGTTCAAGCTCCCAATCAATGTATTGGAGCTGAGGGCAGCATTAAACGCATTGGTTAACGTACGCCCCATCCTTTTAGGAAGAGTATCTGAACCATCAGGGAGGCACCAGGATCCCCCAGACTGAGGGAGACGGCTCCTATCATGCATTTAGACGCAAGAAAAATTCAGGCCTTCATGGCCATGTTTATCCCCAGGGCAGACAATTGGAAGGCAGACTATTTTGGCTTCCAGGACATTCATCCAGCTTTAGTGGTTCCAACAACTTGTGGATCTGTGGAGACGGCTGGAAGTTTATCTGATGGCGTCTTGGCTGAACCACGAAGTGAAGGACTAAAGGTGTAGATCCAGAGACGCCGCCTTATTCATAGACACCATGGTGGTTCCTTGAAACTTTCTTCTCATCTACCTCTTCCCTCTAGTGACCATGCTCCTGAGGGTCCTAGAAAAGATCAGGAGAAGTAGTCCATGGAATTCTTGTGGCCCCAGAATGGTGCAGGGTGAGTTCTACCTTTCTAAAAGCATCTTGCTACTCTGACCAGATCGGTATGCTGGAAACTTCTCCTTGAAGATTTCAGTTGCTATCAGACCTTTCCTCTCAATGTCCGTTCTGGTAATCAACATTTTATACATCTAGCTTTAACAAGGTGGCTATTGAGACCACTATCCTAAAGCAAAAGGGTCTCTCCGACAGCGTGCTGCAGACTATGGTGCGGGCCTGAAAGCCAGTCTCCACCAGGACCTACCAAAGCATCTGGAAGGCATACATTTTCTGGTACGATCAGAAAGGTGTGCTTACATCTGCCTTTAGACTCTCTAATCTTTTCTTTTTACTGGGGGAGGATTCAATCAGTGCCTCTGCCTCCGTTCCTTAAATGTTCAAGTGTCTGTTTTGTCCATGTTCTTCCAGAGAGAGCTGACATTATTGCCTGAGGCCCCCAACGTTTCTCCAGGGAGTGCTGCATTTACAGCCTCCCTCTGTCCCTCTAGTGGTCCCTTGGGACCTCAAGTCTGTTTCTTAGGGCATTCTACTCGCTCTTGGGTACCTCCTAGGTGGCGCAGCTGGCAGCTTCCGCTGTTTTGCTCCTTTTGGTTTTGTTTCCGGTTAATTTTTGGGTTTAGGTTGTGTGTTAGAGCTCTTCTCTCTGCAAAACCAGCCACCTCCCTGCTGGCTACTTGGATCATAACTGCTGACTAGTGGGTTAAGGACTGAGCCAGGATGCTAGGAGTAATTAGAGTGTTAATTCAAATCTGTTGGTGAGAGGAATAAAGCAGGATCTTGGCAGTAAATATTTGCTTAGCTGTGGCTTTCCTTCTCTAGAGGTTAGTGTGCAATACAGAGCAAGTGCAGAATTCAGACAGGTTGCTGTCCTCCCTGAGCTCATCTTACACACCACTTGACGGGAGTGACATAACACAGACCTCCTTTTTGTGGAGGACTCCCACTTTGGCTTGGTGTCTGTAAGTCAAAGATGGGAAATCTTCCAACCAAACTCCTTACAGGACTTTTGTCCTTGGTCTAGTGCCGCTTCCAAGCTGCATTTAGCACCAGGAGAAATGTGATCCAGATGCAGGGACAGCAGTGCTTTTGCTGTCACTGCTAAATCTCTTTGGGCTTAGTGTATCACTTTGTTTTGTGGGAGTCCCATGCGGCAACAATTCATCTGAATTTAATTGAATCTGTCCAGAAGGGGCTGTGGCAGTACTTCTCTCCAATCCACACCAGCCCCTTCATCCAGCCTCTCTTTTGCAGGATTCATGAGAACCTTGCTGAAAGCTAGTGTTGGGGGTCGTGGCACTGCTTGTTGGCATTCACCACACTTGGGAATGGAGAGTAATACTACTAGAAACTTCTGGGTTGTCGCTGGACCATCAGGTTAACTGCATGTTTATGGACAAGATACTTTTGATTTAGGCTAATTACCCATTTGTGGTGTTTTTGCATCACTAATTGCTTGTGAAAATGCATGTAAGCACTATATGATATGCAGTCAACATGTGTTATACCCACTGTTGATTTGCAATGGAAGCATTGTCATTCCCCATTCATTTCAATAGCCAATATCAATGGTGAGTACTGTGCATAGCAAAACCTTTTAAAATGAATAGGCTATAGAAATGAATAGAAGAATTCCTAAATACATAGTAAAAAATAAAATAAAAAAATGAGCATGCAAAAAAAAACAAACAAAGGGAAATTTGTCGTCCTTTTCAAGTAGAGGTGAATTGATTTAAAAATAAGACATTAGGAAAACCTCAACAAATGTGCCACTTGCACCTAGAGCTTGTCTTAAAAAGCTTTTTTCTGAGCGCCTGTAGTCTGATCCTGTAACTCTTGGTGGTGGGTTACCCTTCTGTCACTTCTCTCTTCAGAAGAGGTTATCTGCATTGACCGTCCTTCTCATCGGTGTCCTTTGCTGCTTTTTCATACCAAAAGGCAAATGGTTTACAGTGTTTGCTTCTTTCCCAAGGTTGCTCTGCTATTTCTTTATAATCAGAAGTTTGGTCCTTCATATCTGTGCCTTAATAGTTTTGCAAATGGTGGTATTTTGGTGGTCATTCCTTTCCCCTAGCTAATTGTCTTTGGGACATTTCCAACATTGCAGTTGTTCTCCCCTTTTGACCATCCTTTGTTTAGGACTAATCTGTTTAGTCCAGTGGTTCCTGTTTTTTTCCAAGGTACTATTCTTCCTATGAGTTTAGATTAATCTAAATGTTATGTTTGTGTGTTCCAGTAAACTCTGGAGGAATAGATCCAACAGCAAAAAATAAAAATAAATAAATGTAGGCCCAGCAACGGGGAATAATATACAACATTCTATTTGGGATTTCTTAACTTTGTTACGGTTAGAGAATAACTTTCCTCTAGTTATATCTGTATTCAATGTTAATTAAGCAGTAATATTGAGACAACTTAATAAGAGAAGTTTGCAAGTACTCCCTTAATTGTGTAAGATGGGATCTCTCGATTTTTACAGTTGTTCCAAATATTTTCTTTAAGGGGCATGTTATAATGAGTAGTATTAAATCTGGTACACTAGTGATAAGCGTAGAGATGGAGGTATTTACTTTTACTTAACACAGTTCTCTTGAATTGATAGAACCATTGAGTCCTGTATATGTACCATTTTTTTATGTATATATTTGCTTTTGTAAGGTGTAGGTTTTTTTTTGTTGTGTTTTTTGTTTGTTTTTGAAAAACAAATGCCCTATTTTTCTCTTTAGCGCCCTCATAAGGCAACAGCTGAAGAGATGACCAAGTACCACAGTGATGAATACATTAAATTTCTTCGATCAATAAGACCAGACAATATGTCAGAATACAGCAAACAAATGCAGAGATGTAAGTCAAATGTGACACATTTTGAGAACAAGCAATTAAATACATAGGATACATTTGTTGGGTTTTGTTGACAGACTTTTCCATTTTAGCCAAACTTGATTTATATTTATGGTATATGAAGAAATGGAAGAACTCAAACCACTGTTAATTTTATTTGAGTGCATTGTATGTTTGTATCAAATCGCACTCTAGGAAACAGCTTCTGATGGAGTGTTATTTTGAAGCTAACCATATTATTGTGCATGTCATGGGAAATATTCTGTCTGGAAAATCAAATTTGTTTTGTATTCCTGATTTGGCTGTTCACTGCTAATAATATAAAGAGATTGGTGAGTAATCACTATGTGGAAAAACAGTTTTATTTAGATGTGAATTGAATTACTTTGTCAGTAGACCCAACAATGGATGCTTTGTTTTGTTGTTTATGAAAATATCCCTTCGATTTGAAATATGCTTGTTAGCTATAAGCGTTATATTATAGATCTGTTTTTGTACCAAATATTTAAATGCATATGTGGCTTGATCACAAAGAAATAACTTATTGTACATATTTATTTCAATGATGTCATGTCATTGCAAATGTACTGATTTTTTTTTTTTAGATATATATTATGTTGTATTTCTGTATATGTATTTCTAATGTATTATGCCAGGTTAGAGGAAATCTGTTTTGCTGAAGTCAGGAAATGCTAAGTAAGACCCTTCATCTCAGAAGTAACACATGCTTTAGCCTGAATTCCTAGCTGGAGGTCGTTACTTATCATCCTGTCTTGTTAAAAAGATGGTCGAACTACATAAATAATGCAACCAGCAAGTAATTTAGGAAATTTATGTAAATTTTGTTAGTTTAAAAACGCATTAACTCCAAGTTTAGAGTATATATCACATCTGGATGGTAAATATCTAATGTAATATATCAGACGTTGCAGTGCCTGGTCGGAAAAGAGGGCTGGGCAACCCCCCTGCCAGGATTTGTCAGAATCTGTATGAAAAGAGCTCTGTTTGACCATATAATGTATCATTCCATCTGTAACCTCTGGATGATGACCAGTACCTCAAACTGATTTGGAAAAGTCCTTGTCAGGACTCTTGAGCAATAAACAATCACTGCTTAAAGATTCTGCCTGTGACTATTACCTGCTGTATCCTGTGACCAACAGATAAGGGCTTACACTGTCATCTGTTCCCTGACTATCCTGTGTTGAACCCAGCGTCTGTGTCACCACTCTGCACGCTACCCAGCAGTCCAGGTCCATAGTAAGCGGTCAAAAGGTACCAGCCAGCTCACAACTATCCTAGAAATAAGCGGTTCTGGGCGCCGCAAAAGAGCCCAGTTAGTGGCAGCAGAATTCTCCTATAACTATTACGCAGTTGGGATTCGCAGTCGACGAGTCTCTGGTGGCAAGTAACACCAGTAGGCGTGGTCAGTAACAATCGGTTACTAATGGTAAGAAGGAAACACAGATAAACTGTGTAGGAAGAACATCCCTCTGTTTCTTGTTACTCTTTCTTCTTCCACCTACAGACTGGGCAGCGAAGTAAGCCCATCTGGTAACACATACTAACTGTATTTTGTGTACAAATGATCACTCCTGTACTCAATATATAAGATGCATTTTAATCATCAATAATCATAATATAAGAACTTTCCCTTTTTTTATATTATCTCTTATTTTAAAAAATAAAAATCGCAGGTATTCAGAATAACTTTAGGAACTATATACTTCCCAGAAGTGTATGAGCTCAAGCCTATGTAATGACAAAACAATATTAATGGGTGCAGTATTGAAATACTACCAGAAAAGCCTTGCTCAGAAGTTGACACATCCCACTGGAGTGTGGTAAGGGTTCCTCTATTGCATAGTGCTGTAGATGAGGTCAATAAATTTGCGATGTGCTTTAGCAGATTAAACTTATCCTGATCCAGTGAGGGATCCAATGGCCCAGTGATGCTAATGCAAAGTGGTTATGTGCATTGTACAAATGAAGGTTAACTTGTATCCTCTCAGCTGAACAATGCTAAACCTGACCTGTTTCATTACGTACAATTCTAATTCCATCAGAGGCAAAAGGTTTTAAAAATTAAAAAAAAAAAAAAAAAAGCAATTGGCAGTATTTAAATCCTTTGTAAAACATTACTCATGATTTGTTCTTCTTGCTACCATCACAAAACCGCACTCTCCAAAGTCTGCATGATGTGTGAGACAAACATTTAATCACATCTGGTCTGTATAGCAATAACTAAAATCCCCTTTTTATAGCACACCCTTACTATTGTTTCCAAACTTTGCCACAGACATGTTTGTTTCAAGAACTGAGCAGAAAGGGCAGCTAGAAAACCAGGCAAACTCAAACTACAATCAAAGCTTAAAATCACCCAACGTTGTCATTTAACCAAAAAATAACCTGTTTTTCAATTATATAAGGCTTTGTGACCACTTTAATTAGCACATGCAGTTGTTTGAGACAGAAACTTATATTAAATTAGGTGTAATATGAGAAAATACAATGCTTATTGTCTAACAATTAGGGTAACAAAATGACACACCCTAATATAAAATTATGCAATAGAGTTTTTCACAAAGAAAAAGGAGAAATAGGAAATAACATAATTTTTTTTTCTATCTATTGTGGAAGAACACAGAAACATGAACCATCTCCCCAACACTGTTGGCCTCCTGGAATATAAAGATATTTGATAACGTACAGTGACCTTATAAACCTGATCCTTCAGCCCCCTTCGGTGAGGTAACTAGGAGAGGGCTGTGTATATGTTAATGTTGAGAAAATTCACAGTCTATTCCGAAATTCTTATAATTGCCATATATTTATTCTCTGACACATCAGACATAATTTCACATTCGATAAATAGGTCATAACTTCCCACACAATTGCATATGAAATATGACATTATTAGGTCCAATATTCAGGAATTTAAGTTTGTTGTGGGTCTTAGGCTCAATCTCACTGATGATAAATACACTTAGAGATATTTGCAAATATGGATCAGAAGGACTTTTTTTGTTTTTTAATTTCAAAGAGGACTCAGGTGTCCTTGTATCTGGGGGAAGCTGGACCATACAACAAGGTGATTAGTTGTTATCGCACTCCATCCTGGCTTGGATTATACAGACAGCCTTTTGACACTTCTTTGCTATGTGACGAGGCCAACACTTTCAAAAATCCAGTTTAGATGGAGCCAGGCAAATGTGATAAGGTAAATTTAAGTCAAATTTAAACTTAAATTTAAGTGTATTAATCTGCGATTCTAGCAAATTGCCAATATTTGGTGACTGTGCAGGGCAAATTTTAAAACGGCAAAGTGTTTAAAGGCAAGTTTTGCCTTTAACCACATTGCTGTATTAAATTTGCTCTGCAAAGTGACTGAATATTTGTGACCTGCTAGAATCGCAGATTAATACATTTACCTCCTTGTGTATATTAAGTTTACATTTGGGAAGGGAGTGGACAAGCATATATATATATATATATATATATATATATATATATATATATATATATATATATATATATATATATATATATATATATATATATATATATATATATATATATATATATATAGTATGTATGGACTTATGTCTGTAATAGCAAAGGAGTAACCACAAGTTGCATATCTTTTATTAACAAGCCAAAATAAGATCATTTAAAAGTAACATAAAACACCTTTTATAATTATATACAAAATAGCCTGGTGAGCTCAGAGATAGAAGTCTTTGGGGCGTATTCAATTGTGAGCGTTTACGCTAACAAACGAGCGCTCGAAAAATCTTACCGTTAATACGGTAATTACTCGCGGAATTTCAGCTCGCAGCTCCCTGAGCGGCGAGCTGAAATTCCGCGAGTAAACTACCGTATTAACGCTTTTCGCGCGTAATATTACCGTATAAACGGTAATATTTTACGAGCGCTCGTTTTGCAGCGTTAACGCTCACAATTGAATACGCCCCTTTAATTTATTTATTTTTTGATCTTGTCATAATTTTAGTCTGTTCATTATGTTTACAGTGATTAAATTACTTAGAGAGAGCCTATGTACCAAATGTTACATATTAATGATACTAGGCAGAATATATCCTGTATAACTAGTATGGGGGAAAAAAACAACTCTAAGCATAGAAAGAAAAGCTGTGGTCTTAAACAGGAAAGAATTAAATTGAGAAAGAACCTGTATTTTCCACCATGATTTGCCCACACTACGTTCTTATTCTATTTTTGGATACGCTTCTGACATTACCATACGCATTTACAATTTCCCTCTTATGACATACCTTCTTCAGTCCTGTAAACCTAATTTATTGTATTGCACATTATATATCCCCTGTATCAAGTCATTATAAGTTCATAACCACACAATAGATATAGATAGGTGTGTGTGTGTGTGTGTGTGTGTATACATACATGATACTCATGCATTCTAGTCAAATCAAGCTACTTAAGGCCTTAAAAAGGTTCTTGTCATGCATTTGGGGCTAAGCCAGGCCTCCTCAGGGGAAGAGCGTTACTTCCCGACGTAAGCGCCCTTTTTTAACGTAGTTTTGTCCACATGTCATCACCTCATCCTTCATCTTCACATCCTTAATCTCCATTGTCTTACTGTTCTAAAACCTCTCGATAGACAACGTTTCTGCTAAACACCTTATCGCTGTGCTCAATCAGTCTTCCTTGAAGGGCAGTATTCATAACCTGCACTTTCACATCACTGCTTCTCCGTACTCGTGAAAATGCGACATACAATTCTCCATGACCAAACACAGGCTCTGGTAAATAAATACCCACACGGTCAAGAGTTTGAGCCCTCATCTGGTAAATTTAGCCTTTACTACCCCTCCCATGGGGGGAAGGGGGGATGATGGAAGTTAACTGACTTCACTATTATCATTTTTTTTTTGTCAAATAATGTCAGTATACCAAATTTAAGGTCAATTGGATGAGCCCTTTCTGAGAAAATTGTTTTTTTCCACACACACCAACGCACGCTGCTAGGCTTATATATATATATATATATATATATATATATATATATATATATATATATATATATATATATATATATATATATTAGATAATGCTAAGAATTTAGTAGGTCAGTGTAGTATATAATGCTGCCCAGCAGGTGGCGCTGCAGCTTGAGCACTCTGTCACCCGGTAGTTTTTTTACACACACACTCACACTCACTCACTCACTCACTCACTCACCAATTTCAATAACAAATTACACATAGTACATTATTAAAGTTTCTGCAGCATCGTACAGAAATTAGAGACATTAGACCGTACAGGGTAAAACAGATAACAGTATTGAACATTAAACAAAAAAATAACAGAACTTCAAACACTCCAAACATAGCTAGTGTGGTAAAGTAGGAGCAGAAGGATAGGTGGAGAAACAAGAGGGCCCTGCTCGTAAGATCTTACACCCTAAAGGGAGGGCAAACAGACAGCAGGCACAAAGGGAGTCAAAGGAGGGGATCAGTCGTAAGATTGGGGTTGAGAGAAGGAAGCATGGAAAAGGTCAGGTGGTTGGCTGGTAAGTTTTGGGGAAAAGATGAGTATTGTGTGTCCGCTTGAAGGAGCCCAAATTAGGGGACAGTCCTATTTACTATACATTTACCTGTACTGTACAGTTTACACAAATTATGAGTGCATTTGCTTTGCTTCTGACCACTTTAAGATTGAGAATAATTTGGCACACACCAGCAAGACAAGCTACCAAATAAAGTCTATTAAAATCAACAGCCAGAATTTCAATATATATTTACGGTGTTACACAATACAATCTAGCAGATATTCACAGAGAAGCCACACTATAGGCACATCAAATACAATACTATTCAAGTATAAGGTCTATTGTATTGGCACAATCAAAGTCCTAAGGTACTACTAATTTCAAACTCTTGAACTGCATTACGTCTTAAGCAAACTAACATTTCTCACAAACCAGAGAATGTTCTAAATAACAAAATCTACAAATGTATTTACAATAACGCAGCTACAAACATTTCTGGAAACCAAAGAATATAATTTCAAACATCACATCATTACTAACCAAATGTGATCTGGTCACGAACCAAATATCAACACTCCATGCTGTCCCATGTATTTCAATATCATTCAATATCATTTACCATTAAACTACTAATAATATACAGTGTTCATTTTACTCATATTTAAGTCTCTTTACTCATGTTCAGAACATTTCCAACGCCCTGAAGGGAACATGTAACAAAATCCTTATGTCTGTCTGTCCCCAAATTGGGGAGAAAAATCATCTATGTGTCTACTGTGTAAGCAGTCTGAGCCAAAAAGGCTACCTTGGTCTCATGGAGCTGATTACAAATGGGATGGGCTGATGTACCTAATGGAAGGCCAGTTGTTTTCATATATAAATGTACCTAGCCTCACAGTTCTCATTCAGACAAAAGCCAGTAACTTGCGATAGTGGGGTAGGAGAGAGTCCATGACTGCCTAATTTTCCACCAACTTTTTATGCCAATTGATTAAACATCCGATCGATGGTCCGATCACTTGGCCTATAGACTGTATACACACTAGCTTCATTTTAGATGATAAAGGGAAAAACGACTGTTCTGGTAGCGACTTTTTACAGCCATGTTGCGTGAACAATGATTTTTATTTCGTACACACTGAAGTGACATTTGAGGGTCATGTAAAGATATACCAAATACATTTGCATAAAGGGGCAGAGCTTTCACTATAGTTAACACCCAAAAACGCATAAAAACAGAAGACAACACTGTCTCTTCGTTTATTCATACTTTTATCCCTACAATGGAGACAGTAGAAAAACAACAAGCAACTGCACTTTTCCTGCTTGCTGTGGCAAGAAAATTGCAGATACGGAACCGAAGAGAAAGACAATAAATCTTGTTGAAGCAAAGATTGGTTCAAAAGGAGAGACACACTCTCTCATATGCCCCTGCTACAGGAGATACGGGACAACAACCCAGATGACTTTAGGAATTTCCCATGCATGAACGACGCCACTTTTCAGGAACTGCTCCAGCTTGTAATCCCTCTCATGAAAGAGAGAATAGCCATTTAAGGAGACCCATAGCACCGGAGCAAAGACTAGCAGCAACGCTAATAATTTTGGCACAGCTATTTCACCTCAAGCTCAGGGTTTGATAATACCCGACACCTGTGATGCTATCATCGAAGTTCTCCGTGAACAGTATAGGAAGGTTGGCAAAAAGCAATAGTCTTCATTATAAAAAAATAGAAGTTTATTTACATAGATAACATTAAAAATATACATTATAGTAGTAAAGTGCAATGCATCTAATTAACAAGTAAGTGATGTGCGGACATCGCACCACGTAGGGCAGGTACAGGCATCTGAAATTTCCATACACGCCCCCAATAAAGCCGCAGCTCGAGGAACTATCGGAGGATTATCATGGATGATCGTAAATTTATACACCCTACACAATGGAAAGGTGATTAGAACGAACATATTGAATGGTACGACCAACTAAGTGAGGCGACAATCGACCATCTTGTCACAACACACACTGACCCGACTTATGTACCAAACGTGCGCCATCTTGAAATTGGCCAATTGGCCCAATTCCTGTAGAGTTTTTGAAATAAAAGGGTGTACTGCGACTTTTGAATCACTGTGTGTGTGTGTGTGTATATATATGATTATAGATCTCTACTGGCATCTTTCCATCACTATACAAGCACACAGTACAATACAGTACAACACAGTACTATACAAGCACACAGTGATTACTCCTATTCTAAAAAAAACAAGATTCCGACCCAAACTCTCTCTCAAATTACCGTCCCATCTCTCAGCTCCAGTGCCCCTTCAAGCTTCTAGAGAGACTTGCCTACACTCACCTCATGCTTCCTTTCCGCAAACAACCTGTTGGATCCTCTTCAGTTTGGCTTTTGTTCTCAACGCTCTACAGAGACTGTGTTGAATAAGGTTGTCAATGATCTCATCACTGCTAAAACAAAACGTCATTACTCTCTCCTAATTCTCCTGGATGTCTATGCTGCATTTGACACCATTGACCGTTCTCTTCTCATACAAACGCTGCAATCCCTAGATCTTCAAGACACTGTTCTATCCTCTTACTTTATCAGTTGGAGTACCGCAAGGCTCAGTGCTAGGTCCTCTGCTGTTCTCTATACCGCTTCTCTTGGAAATCTAATAAGTTCCTTTGGTTTTCAGTATCATCTCTATGCGGATGATACCCAAATTTATCTATACTCTCCTGATCTCTCGACATCTGTGTTGTCCCATGTAACGGACTGTCTTTCTGCCATATCATCCTGGATGTCCTCTCGCCAACTCAAACTTAATCTTTCTAAAACAGAGTTAATAATATTCCCACCCACCAACAAGAGCATACCTGACATTTCTATTTCTGTTGATAACATGACCATAAATCCCACCCCACAAGCTTGCTGCCTAGGTGTAATCCTCGACTCACACCTATCCTTTGTTCCCCACATTGACCCTATATCTAAATCATGTTACATACATCTAAAAAACATTTCCAGAATTTGCACATATCTCTCACAAGACACTGCAAAAACCTTAATTCATGCATTTATCATCTCACGCATTGACTATTGCAATTCCCTTCTTACTGGTCTTTCCCAAAACAGACTCAAACCCATACAATCTATTTTGTACGCAGCCGCAAAATTGATTTTCCTTGCAAATCGTTATTCCTCTGCTGAATCACTCTGTATGTCTTTACACTGGATGCCTGTTTTCTACAGAATCCAATATAAAATACTTTTACTAACCTACAAGGTCATCAACAAAGCTGCACCAACATACATCTTCTCTCTTGTCTCAACTTGGCAACTCCGTTCTGCACAAAATCTGCTTCTCTCATCCACCCTCATTACATCCTCCCAATCCCGGTTACAGGACTTTTTTTGGGCTGCACCCACTCTATGGAATTCTCTCCCTTGCACAATAAGACTCTCCTCTGGTCTACAAACTTTCAAGCGTTTTCTGAAAACCCACCTCTTCAGACAAGCTTATAATATTCCTCAACCACCCTCTTAACTTCACTACATTACCCTATTTCCATCCGTTACACAATTTCACACAGGACAACTACCCCCTGACCAACATTGTTGTGTGACAGGATCATTTAGCTTATGAGTCACTTTTACCTTTGCAGTCTGGCTGGGCCGAAATGCAAAATGTAGACTTAACCTCATGTATCAAACTCCCATTGTCCCATAGATTGTAAGCTTGCGAGCAGGGCCTTCTCACCTCTTTGTCTGTTTTACCCAGTTTGTTTATTAGTTTACTGTATTTGTCCCCAATTGCAAAGCACTATGGAATATGTTGGCGCTATATAAATAAATGATGATGATAGATTTTTTTATATCTATCTATCAATCTTCTTCATAAATACAATCCAGTTTTATTCTAGCACAATAGACTATTTATCTACATTTTTACAGAGGAGTATATACATGAGATATACAGCATCACAATATATTGTTATTAATGCAGTACTATGATAATCTTTAATTATAATAGCACAAAATTACGAAATCAATAAAATAATCTACACCTAAAGCTGTTAAATTGAATAAAATTAATAAATGAGTGAACTTTTCACATAGAGAGGGGAGCATGAACTGTGTCAACATACAGCAAATCCATTGGGCCACACCAGAGAGCCACTTTTCAAGTGCTGTGTGCTCATTCAAGCTACTTTATTTCAACACAAACAGGTACACAGAACAAAACAATGTTTTAGGAAAACTATACACTTTAATATCGATTTAAAGGTAAAACTGAAATTGTCACAATCAAAACTGATGGACTTTCAGGAATAGAACTAAAGTAACAGGTTCTCTTTTTGCCTACAAATCCAGTCTTGAACCCACAGTCGCTTTAACATGCAAATTTATTTAACTTAGAAATTGCAAGATTGTCTGAGCAGCGTCTATAGAGAGGTTAGGGGCAGGTGAGTAGTATGTTGAGAGTGGGTGTTTGCAGTCACCAAACTGTGAGACTGTAGGGTGATGGCCAAAATCATTTTCAAATTTGTTTGAGGGGTTTCTAAAGGGTCTCATAGTGAGAGAGCAATGGGTCCCTTGTACTAGAGAATTAGTATGAACTATAATGTAAGATTCCATGCGGGAAGTATTCCAAACTCTATTTATGACTATGTGGAGAAAAGGAGGGAGCCAGTCTGCTCCATTGAGAAGCTACACTACATTGTGAGAAGTACGTGGACATCCCTTCTAATTTTGGAAGGAACGCCTGCTCAAGAATTGTTTGTCGGGAGAGTAATGGTTGGGGTTCCCTAGACAAGCAGCTGCACACAACTCTCAGCTCACCATACACTATTCCAAATGTCTAAAGGAATGGTAGTGCTCTTGTGGTTGAATGGATGCGAATCCCCTGGGCAACGTTCCAAAATCTAGTGGAAAGCCTTCACAGAGGAGTGGAGGCTATTAATGAAGCAGTGGCGAAGCAACTCCGTATTAGTGCCCATGGTTTTGGATTGGGATGTTCCATAAGCACATATGATGTTTGGATGTCTACTTACTTTTTACGTCGTAGTGTATTTGAACTAAGACTATGTCAGATTAGCTTTTGATTGCCTTTCAGGGTTCCCAATATGGATCCGCTAGAGGTGGGGAAAATGAAGGATGGGAACCTGACTTCAGGCATATTTGCAATTAATTGATGTAAAGTCTACCAGGACTGTCCTATTTTTGGGCAGCTCCACCAAATGTTTGACAGTACCCTTTAGTACGCAGGAACACCCAACAGTTTGGAAAAATAAAAACTGGGGCTAAGGTATTTTAATAGATAACGGCCTTTTTAAAAACAGACAGATTACAGGAATTTCTGGTTTCAGAACTGTAGTTAGCTTTCATAATGATTTTATTTTTTTTTAATTGGCAAAACTTTAAAATAATAATGATTATATTTCAAAGGCCTGCAGCGTGACTTTACCTTGTCTAGAAAATGCCTTATCTGTAGAAATTATTTTTATTCTCTTTCATTTTGGGTTTTTCATCCAGAGCTGTGGGGTTTTTTTGGGGTTTGTTTTTTTTAACTGTTAAGTTTTATTCGATATTTGCAAAATGATAATAATGAAAACAATAAACAGGAAAAAAAGACCGGAATGGAGATAAAAACAACAAATGGGGGTGGGTGAAGTCGAGTAAGTTTTACAATAAAATGTTCACTAGAAAATACATGGGAAATAAACATTTTTAAATGCTACTATCGCAATGACGATCGTTATTACAATAAACTTTTTTTTTTTTATATAAGTTCCTGTATTTAATAACCTCATCATGAGCTGAGAGAGATATTCAAAATAATTCATGTGTTACTAGTGATTGATGCTGGTGAATTTTAAATAGGTGTAATTAGAATTGAGAAAAGAGACACAATGTTCACTAGATAGTGCATCCCTTTCACAGATAAAAATAAAATACAAAAATATCAATATATCTACAATAGAGCACCAGGTTTACCCAAAAAGGGCCGTGCCTTAAGTATTGTTCAAAATGGACAATAGAAATGGAGTATTAAATAGTAAAAAGGCCTTCTTTCAGATTGTCATGTTCTGTTATAAACTGAGACTTTTTTTTTTGTTTATGTCTTAGTTTTGCAGTGTGTTTATTTGATGATGTGCATCTGTGTCTTTGTTTCAGACAACATAAGCTTGCTGGTTTGACACATTTGAAGGTGTACCATTTGGATGACTGTTGATCTCCATAACCTAGGTTAGACTACCGCAGAAGTTACACTGCTTTGTGTCACACTCTAATCTCTGAAAAATTTGGAGAGCTGATCTTTATTTGGATGACATGTAATAATCTACTGTTTAATATTTTGTTGTGGGTATAGGTCTTTTCAAATTTATTTTATAAAGATTTTTCATATATGTAACCTATATTCTGTTTATGTTCAGTCAATGTAGGTGAAGACTGTCCTGTATTTGATGGCCTTTTTGAGTTCTGTCAGTTGTCTACTGGAGGCTCTGTTGGTGAGTATTTTTTTGTGTTAAGATGTCTCTTTAGGTGTATTTGCCCTGTAAACTCATAATAGCTGTATATTCAGGCAGTTTTGCCTTGGGAATAAAATATGAATTAGGCAAAGTAGAGAAGGTTATATTTTATTTCATGGCATTTCCTATTGAACATTTCTATAATTGTTCACCTGATTTAGCAGTTTAGAGATTAAAAAAAAATATATA
The DNA here is from genome assembly GCF_038048845.1 of Mixophyes fleayi. Classification (NCBI taxonomy): domain Eukaryota; kingdom Metazoa; phylum Chordata; class Amphibia; order Anura; family Limnodynastidae; genus Mixophyes; species Mixophyes fleayi. Next base: position 192,044,178 of record NC_134404.1, on the reverse strand, counting down.
ATAATTTTGAAAATGACTAAATGTACAAACAGTATAAATTGAGCAATACAAAAGAAAAAGTTAAATAAAATTAAACATTAAGCAATGTTTAACAGACAAATATTGTCAGTATGTCATTTTCAAATATTAAGCTTGTATTAACAGATACGATAAGTAGGAAAAGAGGAGGACGAGAAAGAAAAGGGAAATAAAGGAGAGGAAAAGAGGGGGAAAGGAGAGCCTTGCTGATAGCAACAGGTAAAGTTCATGTCATACCCACTGGGTTATAGTCTAAAGTTCAGGTTGGATTTATTTGTGTAAATATGTAAGACCCTACTATATAGTAGAGTCACTTATTTGGAATGATCATTTAGAGAGCGCAAACTAGTTATGTGGTAGAGAGAGTGGACGAGGTAAACGTAAACCTAGGCTCCCAGGTATAATCAGATTTTTCTGGTTTTCCTTGTAATTGTAAAGTGTTTTTTTTCTATAGAGGCAATAAACCAAATTTTATTTTTGACATGATGGATGGAAGGTAGACAACGGCTCCTTCCTGTATTTAACTATGAAGGATTTGGCTGTACTATAATGAGAGGCTAGTTTACTACCATGTGATCCAATACCGGGAATCAGTAGGCGCAAAAGAGCAGACGATGGAGAACACACAATTTTATGTCAAATATCTGTTTGGGCATAGCATGCGTTTCCTTCCAGAAATCAGACATCTTGTGGCATTGCCACCAAACACAAATCTCTGCAGCCTGCCAGCATTAGACAGAGGATTAATAGAATATTTTATTGATTTTGTTTTATTCCTTTTGTTTGCTTATTGCTTCCTCACTCTTCATTTTAAACCATTTTATATGATGAGCATATCACTGTGTGCCCCATTAATTTCAGACCACAAACACTATGCCCCCAAGGTAAACCAAATCAATTAAAATATTTACCTACTTGGCGCTTTCCAAAAAGAGTAATACTGCTGAGACTTTTAGGGGTTCTGCAAACCTTTTCAACTAATCTAAATAGCTGAATATTTAAAGCTGCAATCCCATGTAAAAAAATTTTTTTAAACTAAATAATAAATAACTGGTAGGCTATAAGAAGAAGCTTGGTAAGGACCATTTTTCTGGGGGAGGACCATTTTTCTGGGGGGTTTATTGTTTTCATAAAGGCTGCTATTGCTGATTTATAATTCTGCACAGTTTACAATGTCATGTGACTACCATGGTAAACTATCACATGATGCAATGATCAGAGAGACTTTGGAGATTTTTATTGTTATAAAAGAACTTGCAACATACACTTTATGTAATAGCGTGACAATTTTTGAATAATTTAATTTTAAGTCCATATCTCATTGAAAGAAAACAAAAAAAAGTCAATTAATGTCCATATAATTGCTGAAAAATATAGTTAATTTCAACAAAACAAATAACACATAGTGGCCATCGGCCTATTTTGAATCTCCTGCGATCCCTCACTTATATTTGAAATTGATCCAGATTAAGCAACCGCTAATCTGTTTCAATTAGGAAACATCCCTCCAGACCCAATATTGCAGTCCTATTCTTCATTTTAATTAATGGTCGTATCCCTGGATACACTTTTCCGCTAAAAATTTGTCTAACCCTTTCTTAAACATATCTATTGAATCTGCCATCACAACTTTCCCTGGCAATGCATTCCATATCTTGACTGCCCTTACTGTAAAGAACCCCTTCCTTTGCTGGTTGTGAAACTTCCTGTCCTCTAACCTTAGGGGTGACCATGTGTCCTGTGTATAGTCCTTAGGGTAAAAAGTTCCCATGAATGTTCTCTGTATTGACCCTTAATGTATTGGTACATAGTAATCATATCTCTTCTTAGACGCCTCTTTTCTAAAGTAAACATGCTAATTGGCTAACCTTTCCTCATAACTTAATGACTCCATACCCTTTATCAATTTTGTCGCCCTTCTTTGAACTCTTTTTAGTTCCAAAATATATTTTTTATAGAGTGGTGCCCAGAACTCTGTTCCATATTCAAGATGTGGTCTTACCAACGATTTATACAGTGGCAAAATTACACTGTCTTCCCTTGCATCTATGCCCCTTTTTATGCATGCCAATACTTTATTTGCCCTTGCAGCTGCTGCTTGACATTGAGCACTATTACTAAATCTACTGTCTACAAGCACTCCCTAATCCTTTTCCATTATAGATTCCCCTAAATTAATCTCACTTAATTTCTGATTGCATGCTTGTTTTTCATCCCTAAATGCATAACCTTACATTTATCTATGTTAAACCTCATATTCCATTTGGTCACCCAATCCTCCAGTTTATTTAAGTCCCTCTGTAGAGAAGCTAAATCTTGCTCTGATTTTATTACCTTACAAAGTTTAGTGTCATCTGCAAAAATGGAAACTTTACTCTCTAAACCATCACCAAGGTCATTAATAAATATATATTTATAAGGAGTGGCCCCAGCATGGAACCTTGAGGTACTCCACTTAAAACTTTTGACCAATTAGAAAATGTTCCATTTATCACAACTCTCTGTTCCCTATTCTCTAACCAGTTTTTGATCCAAGTACAAATGTTGTTTCCTAGACCCAGTTCCCTTAGTTTGTAAACCAACCTCTTAACAAATCTGTTCTGGAAAGAGATGTGTCATGTCTGAAAGCCAGAGAAGCCTGCTTGCACTAACCCAGACAGATCGAACAAAGGGAAGAGAAATTGAAAGAGGAAATGATTAGTATGATTGGCACTGTATCAAAGGCCTTTGCAAAATCTAAGTAGACACATCTACTGTGCTGCTCTGGTCTAAGTTCCCACTAACTTCCCACTAACTTCCTCATAGAAACTAATTAGATTAGTTTGACACAATCTACCCCTCACAAATCCATGCTGATTCCCACTAATAATCTTATTGCGCACTTATCGGTAATCATGAATAATATCCCTCTATATAACTTCCAGTAGTTTCCCCACTATTGATGTCAGGCTTACAGGTCTATAATTCCCTTGTTGTGACCTCATCCTCTTTTTATTTTTTTATTTTTTTTATTTTTATTTTTTTAAAGTTTTTTATTTTTGCAAGGTCATGATAACAGCATAGAACGAATGACAACGTGCATACTGATAACAAAAGTAGACAGGAAGTAACAATATCAACAACCAGCATATAACATGTGAAGACACTAAGTCAATCAACCTAACAATTTTAGTAATAACAGGTGACCTAAGGTTTTAATAGAGAGAGGAAGAGAGAAAGAGAATACATAGAAGGGGAAAGGAGAGAGAAGGTAAGAAGTGACTAGATCTATTGTTCGATGGAAAAAGATCCAAGAGGGGTATAAGGTTTTAAAGCTGGGTTAAGTAAAGGGTGGGCACGCCTGGAAGAAGGATAACCATGGGTCCCAAACCTTGGAGAAGCCTCTAGAGGAATTCCGGATAATACTGGTCATGTATTCCATCCGTTCAATCTGCAAAATTCTGTTGATTATGGACTGCATGGAGGGAGGGGATTGCGAGCGCCAGTCTGCCGCTATTTGGCAGGTAGCTGCCGAAACAACATGCCTGATCAATTTATTCTGGTGTCGGGATGCCGTGGGAGCCCCCATAGGAAGAAGAAAAAATTTTGGCTCCAGGGGAATATCCACCTGGAGAATTGAATTAATCAGACCTCTTATCTGGATCCAGAAGCCTGTCAATTTTGGGCACGACCACCACATGTGGAGAAATGTGCCTTCATGGGAGCACCCTCGCCAGCACCAATCAGATGAATCAGGATGGATTTTGCAAAGACGCGACGGCACATAGTACCATCGATATAGCACCTTATAAACATTCTCTTTAATTCTTACGCAGATGGAACTAGAGGCGGCGTTCTCGTAAATTTCAGACCATTTCTCATCCACCAAGGTCCCGTTCCCAGGTTAGTTCATGGGGGGGTCTAAGAGAAGAAGAAGAGGAAGCAAGTTCGTGGTAAAGCGTTGATATCAGACCTTTGGTTGAAGATTGGCGTAGACAGAGGGCTTCAACGGTGGAGAGAGGTCGGGCTAGAAGGCGATCTTTAGCGACACTATGGAAATGGCGAAGTTGCAAAAATTGATAAAAGTGCTTTGAGGAGATGTGGATCTGCGATTGAATTTCAGAGAACTGAGGACTCATCCTCTTTTTAAACAACGGCACCACATCTGCTATTCGCCAATCCCTTGGTACTGAGCCTGATGAGATTGTATCTATAAAAATTAGACTAGCGGTCTAGCTATTTCTGAGTTTGGCTCCAAAAGAACCATTAGGTGTATGCCATCTGGACCTAGAGCTTTATTTATCTTAATATTCTTCAGTCGCCTTTGGACTTCTTCCTTTGTCAGCAAAGTATTCATTAATGGTACGGTTTAATTTCCGTTTTTATGTATTATTCTTACCATTTGTTCCTCTCTAGTAAATATTGAAGAAAATAAAGTGTTAATGCCTCTGTTTTTTCCTTAGTATCATTTATCAATTCACCCATCTCACTTTTTAGGGGTCCTATATTCCTATATTATCTTTTTTAATTCTTTTGCCATTTATATAGTTAAAAAACTTTTGGGGGTTTGTCTTACTTTTTTTCTTTTGCAGCTTGTTTTTCATTTTCTAATTTAGCCAATCTAATTTCCTTTTTGCATGTTTTATTACATTCCTTGTACCTTAAGGAAAGACTCCTCAGACCCTTCACACTTAAACAATTTAAATGCACGCTTCTTCCTTTGAATTTCTTTCCTTACCTTTTTATTTTGCCACATTGGATTAGACTTAATTCTTTTACATTTATTTCCCATGGGAATGAACTTATACGTGTATGTTTCCCACAACATTTTAAAGACAGCCCACTTTTCTTCCGTGTTTTTTCCTTCAAAAACTTAATCCCAGTCTATGCACTTTATAGAGTCCTTTGGCATATTAAAATTTGCCTTTCTAAAGTTTAAAATCCTAGTTGATCCCTAATACCATTGCTTCTGGACACTAATTTCAAATGAGACCATATTATGATCACTGTTTCCCAAGTGTTCACTTACTTGAATATTTGATATTACGTCTACATTATTTGTTATTACTATTGTCCTGTTCCTAGTTTGTTCCTCTACTAATTGGGATATGTAATGGTCTTTTAGTGTGCTCAGAAACCTATTTCCCCTAGCTGTACTGCAGGTCTCAGTACTCCAAGCAATGTCCGAATAATTAAAATCCCCCATAATTAAAACTTTACCTAGTTGTGTAGCCTTTTCAATTTGCTGTAGAATTTCGACTTCCTCAATCATACTAATATCTGGAGTTTTATGGCATATCCCTATCAGCAACGTCTCTGAACTTTTTCCTCCACTGGATATTTCACCCACAATGCCTCTATATTATCACCAATATTATCGTAAATAACTTCTTTAATACTTGGTTCTATCTCTGGCTTAATGTAAAGACATACTCCTCCTCCCCTTTTATTTACCCTATCCCTCCTGAAGAGAGAATAGCCTTCCAAGTTGACTTCCCAGTCATGTGTATCATTCCACCAGGTATCCGTAATACCTATAATATCATACTGCTTATTCATTGCTACTAGTTCTAACTTCCCCATTTTACCTGTCAGGCTTCTTGCATTTACAAGCATACACTTAAGTCTATTGTCTCCCTTAGGTATTTCTTTTTGCTTTAGAAAGGGCCTCTCCTTATCGGCTATGCTTCCCTTTCCTTCCTCTCCACCCCCTCGACTCTTGTTAAATTCCTCCTTACTACTCAATGTCTTTCCCATAAATACTTGCTTGCCCCTCCCCCCGGAGCCTAGTTTAAAATCTCCTCCAACCTTCTAACCATCCTCTCCCCTAGCACTGCAACCCCCTTCTTATTCAGTTGCACTCCATTTCGATAATAAAGATGGCAACTGGCCGAGTAATTAGCCCAGTGCTCTAAGAATCCAAAACCCTCCTTCCTACACCAATCTTTTAGCCACGCATTAATCTCCCACTGCTTCCCTGGACTAGTGCTTGGCACAGGTAGTATTTCTGAAAATACCTTGGATGTCCTTGCCTTAAGTTTGTGATCTATGCCCCTGAAATCATTTTTTAGGACACCCCATCTTCCTCTAACTCAGTCATTTGTGCCAACATGCACCAAAACCGCCGGGTCATTCCCAGCCCCTCCCAACAAACTGTCCACCTGATCCACAATATGCTGAGCCCAAGCACCCGGGAGACAACACACTGTTCTGCATGCACAGTCCCAGTAACAGATTGTCCTATCTGCCTTCCTAATAATTGAATCCCCTACCACCACAATCTGCCTGGGTCCCTAAGTAACTTTGGTCCCCTCTATGCTGTAAAGATCGTTCCCCTGGTTGTTAAAGGAAGCAGCCTCACCCAACTCTACCAATTCTGAACTGCCTTCCACAGTATCTTCATCCTATCTGACAATTCTGCTGGAATTGCTTAGCTCAGAACTGGCCTGCTTTTTCTTCCTTCTCCTACCCCAAGTAACTGTTTCCCAGCTGCCTACCTGTGCATCCTCATCTGTCTCTGCTCTACCCTTATCAGCTAATGCATCAACGGTGAGCTGTAAACTCTGCTCCAGGTTGGCAATCTCTCTCAATGTTGCAATGGTCTGCATTAGATCAGTTACCTGGGCTTCCAAAGAGACCAATTGCTTACATTTATCGCAGAGGTATAAACCTTGGAACAATGGCTCCAAGTGTGCATATATATGACAAGATATGCATTGAGTGAGATCATCAAGACTGCTACCACTCATCTTATTATGACTAATTTAACTTCTTATAGCCTACAGTGAACTCGAAAGTACTAACCTTTGCCCCTTACCAGAATAAACCTCTTCCTGGATCTAACGCCACACTTTAAACAAAAAGCTCTTGAAATCAAAATGCAGTGGAAATCACAAGCTCAATGAAATCGCTTACCTCCACCTGTTAAATAGAGTTTGCACTAAACAGTTGTATTAACTATTGCAATTAAACCACACCCACTAGCTCTAACAGAAAAAAAAGACTTAATAAACACACATAAAAACAAATCCACTTCAATAGGCACTCAAAATAATCCCCCAATGTATATCACTCTCTCAGCACAGCACTCCTTACTGGATCTAACGCCACACTTTAAACAAAAAACACTTGAAATCAACATGAGGTGGAAATCAAAACCATAAACACAACTTGACAATGTTTATTATTTATACAATAACCCTAAAAGGGATGAATTGACACTTTAGCTGATGCAAAGACTGTTTTCAAAAATAAATACCACAAACAAAATCTACATGGAGTGGAAAGGATATAAAGCCATAGAAGGAGAAGGTCTGGGTTTCAACATATCCCAACTCAAGGGGGTCTCTGAAATTTCTCCACTACCGCCAAATTAATGCATCCATTTTTGCCCTATCCAAACCTTGAACCTTTCTCACGACACGCAAGATATCGCCCACCACCACTTCACAGGATAAGACCTTCTGCCTAATGGACACCTAACACTCTGCAGTATCTAGCCACTACAGTAAATTAAAGGTGATCCCACATCTTTTGAATGCCTCATAGATAACTGAAACCTGAAAGACCAGGGATACCCAGGGCGTGTGAAACGCTCATAAACCCTTATGTTGAAGGGACATTTAAGCAAGAAAAGTTCCATCGTCTCCCCTAGACCACTCATCCTGTATGCAGCCACGATCATCATCCCTTCTGTGCTTTAAATTTCTCTTTACATAAAGCCTCCCATGAAATTAGCACCAGGCAATGTCTCTATACAATGAGGGTATCCTCTGGGAGTTCACCAGAGCTGTACCTGCCTACAGATACTGCCAGGCAGTCTCTGAATGATTAACTGCAGCTCTTCAAAGTGGCAGTGCAAGATTCTCATCTTCAACTCCCTTCTAGAAGAGTTCCTGATCGCCTCCACTCTAATTTGCCATCACCTTGTAACCTTAAAACCAAGAGACACATAGGTAATGAGATACCCATGGGAACTCGGAAACTCTCCACTCTACCTACTCATATCCATGCACTGGAAAAAGGAGACACCCAGACCCTGAGACTATCTATCCACCAAAAAAGACTTCTGAAGTTCAGTTTAATAAAGGTAGTCAAATGAAAAGCACTGGGTATAGCATATCCAGGCTCCTTCTCTCCTAAATTCTTAGGTTTTGGCAAAATGCACACATAGCTAACATACAAATGATTGGGATCAGGTAAGTTTTGATCAGATCAACTCTGTCTCTCAGATAAATTTTCCATCCCTTCCAAAACTCCACTTTGGCGGAAACATCTCCCAGTCTATGCTCCCAACTTCGGGTGGAGTAATCTCCTGCGCCAAGTTGGATGCCAATAAATTTTATCTCTTGACTAGCCTTGGGGAGACAGTCAATGGGTCAAACTGTTGACTATCCTCGCCCAACTAAAGAACTTTTCTCTTATATGGTAGACTCTAGAGGCTCCTGATTACTGTTGCATTACAGATGTCAATACAACAGTCTCTGTCACATCAGACAGAACAATGGTGGACATCCACATAAGCCACCATCTTCAGAGATCCAGGCTCAGCTGCACCATACCATACTGCCTTCTGCCCTTCTGATAAATGGAAAAATTATAAGGGGACACCCCTGCCTGATTCCAGAATTCACCCCTGAAGGCAAGGCCCACCCAACCATTGACAAGTGGAAAGCTCTCGGCTAGACTATAAGGAGTACCAAGTCAATTAACCACCCTTGCTTGAAAACCATATCACCCAAACATAGCCCAGAGATTTTTGTGATTTATATGCTCAAAAACTTTAGACTGATTTAGTTCTTGCAGGTACTTTCCCCATTTCTCAGCCAAGGACCACACTGCTATGCTCTTTCACAGTGCAGTGCTTGTAAGGAGAAAGTAGGAGACTAAAATATTTAATTAGTCTGTTGAAAAATACTTTTGCCAAAATCTCATGATCCATGTTGAGAAGAGTGATGGGGCGCCAATTCTCAATTCTGCATAGGTTCCTGTTCATTAGAGAGCAGAATAAGGGAAAAATCCCTCATAGAAGGAAGGAGTAATCGGCTCTTGTTAAAAAACTCCATGAGTTGAGGGGCCAAGAGATCTTAAAATGTCTTGTAAAGCTCAGATGTTAGACCAGTCTGGGCTTGAGGATCTTTTCATAGACAAGTCTATGACATCTTTGACTTTGTCTACCGGTTATATATGCCTCCATGTTTTCCAAGCCAGCATAGCTGTGCCTCAGGACTTGGGTCTCCTCACGAAATCGCTCATCTTTTCTCTGTTAAGTGACTTCTTGCCAAGTAGGTCAGAGTAAAAGGACTTGACACCACCCAAGATGCCCTCCCTGTGGAAGATGCCCAGGCCGTCATACAAGCCTCTCTCACTCTCTTGTGTTCAAAAGAGTTCCTGTATCTCTGGTAAGGGTCCCGTGAATGGTAAGATCCAGAATTAGAACCAACTAGGCATATCGGTCATACTGAAACTCCTTGAGCAAGGATTTAACTCCAGATATTTCCCCATCATCTCCACCCAATCAGGAAACAATGTTTCCGCCTAAGTGCAGAGTAGGCATGAGATTTTAACAATTGTATTTTAGCTATGAGACTGCGGACAAATTTCTGAGTTCGTGTTTTCAGCATCTCTGAACACTCTGATCTACTTAAATCGGCATCCAACAGTGTCTCCTGGGTTTGAAGAAAATTCATCCTCCTCAGGCACCACAGGCCATACCACCTTGAGGAGCATCCGAAGCATTTAAGGTCATAGATCGGAAAATGTGATCTGAGAACTCCACCGCCCTCATCTCAGTTGCCAGGGTCACAGGTTTTTGTTTTTTTGCTAAAGAGGACACTCTCTATCGTAGACCTACAGCTACCTCTATAATAAGTGAAACCAGTGATGTCTGGCGAGTGCTTAATATATGCATCTACCAGACCTCCCTCTCTAATCCTCCTATTTAAAAAAAAAGCCTCCCCTGTCTTTGGGCCTAGTCATAAGTAAACCAAGGGGGGTTTACTAGTGCATGGAAAACCCCCTACAAGCATAGGGAACTGTGTAATTGAGGTGGCTGGACCCTGCCCCCACTTCACACGGCTCTGCTTGAAAAGGGAGAGCTGCGTGCACCCAACAGTAGTGCATGCAGCATTGGCCATGTATATTATGGGGATAGGAATAGTTGGAGAACAGCCAAGCACTGTCTAAAATTATAGCCACACCCCCATGCATGCTAGCCACACCCACTGGCGGCTTGGTGTGGAAACCCCATTCTACAAATCCTGCGTTTGCCCCTGTTAGTGATAGTGTTGAAATCACCTCCAAATGCCACTTGACTGGCTGTAAAAATAAAAGGCTTTATCTCGCTGAGAAGATGTTTTCAGTCTCACTTTGATTGGGGCCCATAAATATTAATAAGCCATAGATCTTGCCCTTTAAATTTGAAGTTCAAAATCATACATCTGCCCATTTGCAACTTTATAACCCGCTGAATGGTTACTCTTTCAGTAAAAAGCACACCCAACCCGCCATACTGCTCGGCTGTAAGAGACCAGTAGGAGGGACCTCTTCTCCAATCATGTTTTGCTTTGTGAATATTGGCAAAGCGCCCTACCTTAGTCTCCTGCTAAATTGGCTGGTGGCCTTTTACTCCTTGGTTTAGAGCTAATCTTTCCCTTTAATCTGGTCTCTCCATCTTCTAATATAATCACCTCTCTACCTTCTTGACTACTGTCTAAACCGGGACAATCTTTTTGTGGACAGATTTGGCAGCCTCCAATGCTGAAGGCTTTGATGTGGGAACCTGCACCGAGGGCTTTGGAACATCTACCTCATACTAAAGGTTAGAAGTCCTTTGTGCAGCCAAATCACCCGATAGCAATATAAATTATTCTACTGATATACTCACTTCAACCATCTCCTCCTTTGATACCTTTGCTCAGCAGATGGGCACTTGCTCTAAGGGTGACACTTTTGACCACAAAGGTTGCATGCAATGTGGCGACATTCACTTGCCATATGCTCTAGCTGTTGACACATCGAACACTTTTTCTCTGCATGTAATGCTTAGGTGTCTAAATGAATTACATTTGTGACACTGGACGAGGCTCTCCTGCATAAAAAGATTGTAATCTTTCTCGTCCAATATAAGCTGCAGTGGGAATGTGGACAGGTCCAGAGTCAAAATGGCAAAACCTTACCCAGGCTGGCCATGCTCAAGCCCATACCTTTTTCTCCTCATCTGCCACTTTTGTTAGAGAGGTGACAACAACTGCATATCTATTTAACCAATAAGTAATATCAACTGGGGGCAATGATTCATTTCTAACCAGCAGTGTAACCTTTACTAATTCTTGTCTTGTAATAGGGTCCCCTTCACCCTCACCCCCCCCCCCCCCCCAATCTCCCCACATCCCAAAACTCTCCTAGAAAGTTTTATCCCATTGTAAGTGCAGAACCTAACATCATATCCTGGTGAGTTAACTGGACGGTTTGGGGTTTCTGAGAAAAGGGACCTCTTTGCCTGCATCCAAGATCATAATTAATACAGCTCCTTGTGCCTCTGCTTAGGAGGCTGACTAATAAACCTTGGCTGATTATCTATGTTTATTACGGGGTCACCCCTGCCTGCCCTGACATATGGTATTGGCACTCTACTTTCATTATCACTTGTGTCAGTTGGGACCACCATCGCGTCTATGTCAGAAACCCTGGGTACAGTTTCTGCTGTAAGGATGGTGGCTCCCAGCTGCACATTACTGCTCACATGTGTATTTTCAGATTGTTATTCACAACAATATTATTGGCTTTTGCAGTGTTATTTGCACTGACTTCATTGGTAACCATAGCAACCACTGTCTTATTCATTCTTCTACTACTCCTCCCACCAGCTATACCACTATCATGGACCAGTGGTGAGTCACTTGCATCATCACTGGGATCTGCAGCTGGTGCTTTAACCCTTCCATTGTCATCATTAAGCCCTGCAGGTGGTTTCACATCTGTTACTGACACCATTTGTTTACCATTGTCCTCATCTATCAAAGATATAATTACACTCACCCTGTCACTGTTATCCCTCTCAGAATGCTTACCTATACTGGTAGCAGACACATTAAAATTTACATTGCCTCTGTTACCTTTCACAGACTGCTTAGCTTGACTACTGGCAGGCATAGCAACATTGCCACTGTTATCTTTTTCAGATGGCTTTACCTCACTATTAACATACATATTCACATTTGTATTGCTGCTATCTTTCCCATATAGTTTACTCATATTATTAGCATTCACAACTGACTCATTAGCAATTGTTTCAATGCTGTTACCATTGAGAGACAGCTTACACTCTATTGTATAAAACACATTAACCTTTGCATTGCCATTGTTACATTTCACAGACATATTTTCTTTTAGCAGATATATTAGAATTTATACTGTCGCTGTTGTCTTTCATAGACAAGTCGGTGTGCTTATGTCCACTTCCTCTATATCTACTAGAGATTTAAGCAGTGTGTTCTTTTGGCTTTCCTCAATAGTTAGCTCCTCTTCCCCTGGTATATTAAGGGGTAAGTGTGCTGATGAGAATCCTGTGAGGCACATCCCTTAATCCACTGCATCTCCCCAAGGAAAGCATCTCTTCTCTAACTGTTCTTTTCCGGCTTTGGTTTGGTAACCTCCTCTGTTACTTTGATGCACTCGCATCACCTCTGTGGATCTTTCTCTGCAGATATATTTAAATTCTCTAGATTTCTTTTTTTCATTTAAGATTTCCATAATTTCGTTTATCTAGCAAGTGTAAGCTATATGTTTATAACTGAAGGCATGGTTCTTCTACCTCCAGCTAACTGCGATTTTCTTTTTCGGCCCGGTCACTTCCCCTTCTCTGCTATAATCACAGCATTATCCGGTCCCGTAGATTCAGTGTCATCCCCCTCTCATGCTCGCCTGCCTTTGTTTTTCACTGCCTCTGGAGCCTTCATGCAGGCCGCCTTCACATCGCTCAAAAGAACTGCAAGATTTTTCTTGGTGCACTGCTTGGCTGCAAACTGTAGCTTTTTTGTGGGCAAAGCTCACTCCTGGATTGCTCTGGAGGAGCAGCCACACTAGGCCCTGAGCTCAGGGCCTTGCCTTGTTTTTCATGCCTCAGACCTTCATTTTTATCCATACTGCTGCCTGATGGTGACAGAGCTGGAGTCTTTGCAGGCCTCACAACCTGGGGACTCTCCTGAGGCTTACTCCCAGAAAATGCTGCTTACTCTGGAACTTCACCAAAACACATCTTCACAGCTTCAGCTGCTGGCTTTGGAACGCCCCTCTGAGCTCTTTCTGGACTGTAAAATCATCCCTCCTCTGCCATCACATGACATGTTGAGAGTCTGTGTCTGTGAATGTAACTGGTAGCCATACTTTTCTGCCCTCCAAAGAGATTTTGAAAAGAGACAGCTAAGAAAATGAGTATCAGATGCATGCTTAAAACTTGGCTTGCTATTTAAGGGGAAAACGTCTATTTGGGTTTATTGCTTAAAAGCAGCTCAGAAATGATTATTGAAAAAATATATATAGCAAAATGTGACATTATTATACAGCAATAAAGTTATACCTATAAAAATAAAAAGATATGGTACATTATATTTATTAAAATAAAATGAATGACACAAATATTGACACCAGGAATTATCTATAAGCTAACTATCAGAGGATTCACATTCTCATCGAATGTATTATCTTGGATTCCAAGCCACACATGAATAACAAGCAGTCCTTTTATTAGGAACCTGTAATTGTCCCAATGTAATATAAAGAGAAATGCTCCTTTTATGAAACTGAATTAATGCAAAATTTGTGATGGTGTCTTCCTCACTCTTCAGGGAACACAAGTATCCCTTATACTATTGTAATGCAGTCACCAGATTTCTTAGTACACAAGTCTCACTGCCATATAGAGAGTGTGTATCTATTGAATGAATATGTCCTTGATTGTATAAATTTAACAGTCCCGTTCGGCTGCCTCAGCCATGTCACTCTTATATTCCACTGTGTCCAAAGACAAGATGTAACAGATACCAAACCAGTATTTGATTTTTAATGTGTTTCTCCACCTCTAGCAGTTTCTTCAGAAGCATTTGGTCCAATAAATCACGGTTCATTTAAATCCACATCAACTAATCACCAGCAAACTATTATTATCAACTTATTTACTATAAGTGAAATAATAGCAATAAAGTAATAATAAACCTTGACTCGTTTTTGTTGTGTTTTTTTAACAGTTATAATACGCTGACCTAGTTACAACAGCTCTGTATCAGTATTCATTTTAAAAATGCAAAATTTATTCCTTTAATTAAAGAGGCAATTATTTATGTCTAAAGGGAGACAAACATATGGCTCTTAGAATAAATATTCCTTTATAACAACAATTCAATATAAAATCTGAATAGTTGATAAATCTCTGTGTAGTTTAAATCCAATACATCACTTCATTAATTATGTAATAATACATATTGCGTCCAGATAATAAAAAATATATTCATTCAGTTATTTATGTGAAATAATAGTTTTGTCCACTGCTGGTAGAATAGCCCCTAATGTGACAGACATGATTTTTCCATCTTGTCCTGATATTGAACAAGTGGTAAACCATTATAATAATCTCATGATCTCAACATAGAATATAAAAACTTATAGGTAAATAGTTTAAAAAGATTGTACAAAAATGTCACATTTAAAACTGCATAACCTATATATGACAGTACAATGTTTAAAGGTCAGACTAACACTAAAGGTGTTTTACCGGTATTTCATGTTTATACATAAATAAAAATAAAGCTATCAATCTTTTTATATTCAGTATTACATATGTTCCTCTCTACACTATTAAACCAAGGGCAAAATCTGCTTTTTCAATACAGCAAACACTCAACATGTGATAAATGATTACATTAAGTGCAAATTGTGCAACAATAACATCAACATAAGGAATATGCCTGCAAGGAGAGAGAGAGAAAAAAAAGTAATTTTATTTCACATCCTGGAAATCCTAGTCCAAATCATTTGAGTTCTATAGTCACATTAAGGCCCTCTGGATGCAGGGTTGTCGACTATATACCCAGAAGGACTCACGCAAGCACAATCTTATATCTGTCTTTTCCTGTATCTAGGAAATTCTATATCTATAAATTTTCATAGTTCTAACTGTGTCATAACTTTAATTCAAAGATGAGGTATAGTGCAGTCCAACATATTTACACTGACATTCTAACACATATAATGTAGCTAGTTTGAATATTCAATCTGTAATCTTATTTGACACTTTGATCACATTTGATCTAACCGCCAGAGTGTAATGTGAAATAAATTGGCAATTAATCCTTTGGTTTGGGAGATTTAGGGCCCATTGATATTTTTATCTCTGCAATAACTAAGGCTAATATATTTAAAATGAGTTTTGGGTTATTTTATTTTATTTTTTTAAATGCAAAGCTAAATGATTTATCAAGGTGTAAAACAAAATTCTCAATGGACTTGGCATCCTCATTCCATATGGAAAAATCATCAATAAATTGTATAATACAAGGATCACCCAGAGATGGCTCACCCACACATGATGTTTGCTAATAGCTCAAACCCATGTATATGTGTATAAGCAAAGCTCAGACTGAAAAATTGTCCTTTTACAGGACCTATTGTCTGTTAGTCATTCAGGATTAAAAAAAAATATAATTGTGTAAGAGAATAAAGTGAATAGAATAGAGTATGAACCCACAGCGACTCTCCAAAATACTCATATCCAGTGTTAAATATCTACTGCCTTTGTCTCATCTTAATGCATAATATTTCTATATACAAGTTGTACATCACAATTGAGAAAATGTGTATCTTTGCATGTTATGTTTTTAAGCATATTTTAAAAATGTGTAGTATTCTGAATGTGAGACTTTAGAGATGCAGCGTGGGTCTGCAAATAATAATCCACTTACGACGATAAATTAGCAGTGACCCTATACCCAATATAATAGGTCGTCCTGTGGGATTGTCTAAAGTCTTGTGTATTTTAGGGAGGTGATAGTGGCAGGATAAATAGAAAATTAAATAGAAAGTGTCAATAAATATATATGTGTGTGTGTGTGTGTGTGTATATGTATTGTGAAAAGCGTGCAAACAGATGGCTCCTCACACAGTTTTCTGAAGCACTTTGATGTTTATTTTACTTGTCAGGATAGATAAACAGTCTTGGCAGTGTCTTCAGAAAACATAATGACACTTTCACAGCAATAAAAATAATCCAATAACCCTCAACTCTGGCTATAACAGTTAGGTCCCTAACTGGTCACTGGCGACTTGTTGGCAGCAGTTTCCCACACTCATATCAAACCCAGCTTTTAAGCTTCCTGTCAGGCCCTTGGTCTGGCTGACTCCTAAATTGATTAGTACCTGGTCTCCTGCTCTATGTGTTCGCCTGTGCAGATTTAACCCTCTCTGCACCTTTAGGCTGTGGTTTCCCAGGGAAACCACCACTCTTTCCTCTATTAGACAGTGGCAAAGTGTCCCAATTGCCACAGTATGTATAAAAATATATACACATACAGTACTGTGAAAAAGCTTTAGGTAGATGTGGAAAAAATGCTGCAAAGTAAGAATGCTTTCAAAAATAGTGTTAATAGTTTACTTTATCAATTAACAAAATGCAAAATGAAAGAACAGAAGAGAAATGTAAATCAAATCAATATTTGGTGTGACCACCCTTTGCTATCAAAAGAGCATCAGTTCTTGTAGCTACACTTGCACACAGTTTTTGAAGGCAATCGGCAGGGAGGTTGTTCGAAACATCTTGGAGAACGAACCACAGATTTTCTGTGGATGTAGGCTTGCTCAAATCCTTCTGTCTCTTCTTGTAATCCCAGAAGACTCTTATGATGTTGAGATCAGGACTCTGTGGGGGCCATCTCATCACTTCCAGGACTCCTTGTTCTTCTTTACGATGAAGAAAGTTCTTAATGACATTGGCTGTATGTTTAAAGCTCTTGTCCTACTGCAGAATAAATTTGGTACCAATCAGACGCCTCCCTGCTGGTACTGCATGATGGATAAGCACCTGCCTGTATTTCTCTGCATTGAGGACACCATTAATCCTGACCAAATCCCCAACTCAATTTGCTCCAATGCAGCCCCAAACTTGAAAGGAACCTCCACCATGCGTCACTGCTGCCTGCAGACACTCATTGTACCACTCTCCAGCCCTTCAGTACTGAACAGAAAGCAGATGACTCTTTAGACTTCAAGGCTATCTGAGCCGTTGCCCAGCCTCTGAAGGGGCCCTTGTCAAGCAGATTCTGCTTCTTTCGGGTCCTAGCCACAGAACTAAAACCAAAAAAGTAAGGAGATGCTAATAATGCTTCTGTTATCACTTGTGATGCTTTTAGCTAACTCTTATTTATATCTTTTTCAGCTGGTGCTGTAAAACTGAATCGGCAGCAAACAGACATGGCTGTTAACTGGGCAGGAGGTCTTCATCATGCTAAAAAGTCAGAAGCATCCGGGTTTTGTTATGTCAATGATATCGTTCTTGCCATTCTTGAACTACTAAAGTAAGTTTCGTGGTTTCATGTCTTCATTGTTTTTTTTGTGTGTGTGTGTGTTCTGAGGTGTATTTTTACACTGCTTAATACATATAAACTTTGGTCACTAGTGTCCAGAATACCACCTGGGTTTGCTTTGTAACATAGTGTAGCTAGACCAATATCAGTGGCGCAAACATTGACAACTTTTATGATTTGCATTGCAGGTACAATTAATAATATTAAAAGGGGTATACACACAGTATGGGTTAGTCTTATTTATTTATATTTTCCAAAAGCTGAACCATATTTATTTATTAGTACTTCTAAGCATGTTATTAGGAACTCCAATTTATATTTTAGGTAGACAATTCTATACCATGGTAATGTATTTTCAATAATCTGTTTAATGAATCCTAATTTAAAACAAGTTCAGAAACTAATGCTAAACCCAGCATACAGAACAAATAAAGGGGTATAGCTTTCAAGGTAAATTGTGCACTTTAGATGCCAACGCTTTAGAAGTTTATACGTTTGAGGGCAAGCTTTGTTATATTGCTTTTCCCCTCAAAAGCTTGAGAACCTGGGGCCTGATTCATTAAGGATCTTAACTTGAGAAACTTCTTATTTCAGTCTCCTGGACAAAACCATGTTACAATGCAAGGGGTGCAAATTAGTATTCTGTTTTGCACATAAGTTAAATACTACCTGTTTTTTCATGTAGCACACAAATATCAACTTTAAATTTCAGTGTACAAATAAGGTATAAAGTATTTGTGTGCTACATGAAAAAACAGTCAGTATTTAACTTATGTGCAAAACAGAATACTAATTTGCGTCCCTTTCATTTTAACATGGTTTTGTCCAGGAGACTGAAATAAGAAGTTTCTCAAGTTAAGATCCTTAATGAATCAGGCCCCTAGAGTAGAGGGCACTGTATAACAATATAATATTGTGACAACTATAACTATTGATTATGCACTGGTGCAGATTTTACATAATGCTTAAACCCTCTCATCAGGCAGTGGAGATTAGTACAGCGATTATTCCCTGTATACACCTGCGGAAAGATTCATAAAACAGGGCTAGTTTCAGAAACACCAGAACATTAGTATTCCTTCTTTGATTGAGAGTCAGCTTAGTACTTTTTGTTACTAGGCTGCTATAAAGTAGATACAAACAAAATTGTTATAATGTTCCTTATGCTGTAGGGAACAACACACTTGACACGGCCAGTAAACCTAAACTACAATTTGCCTTATATAAAAGACCTACTAATAACAGTCTTATACCTTGTCAGAACTTGAAATTATGTTTACATTTTCTGTGTGGTGGTGAACAGAGGTGGAAAGGTGTAAAGAATTTGATTTTATGAGTAGTCTAATGCGGGAATACTGGGTGCCTCCTTATTCTTGGGCATACTGGGTGCCTCCTTATCCATAACTGTATTTTAGTGTGACAGAGGGTGAGCATGGCAGGAGATATCTGAGGAAGCGGTCCAGGTGGCAGGAGGCGCATCCCCTTGGCTTCCATGATCTCAAGGAGTAAGCAGAGCCAGGGTTTGGGCTGACTTACAAAATCGCTAATTCTGGTGGTTAGGTGTCAGGCTGACTTACATGCTTACATAATATGAATTTGGGCCCTAAAATATATATCAGTAATTAAAAAGAAAAAGAAAATCAACTGTTAATAATGACCAGACAAGAATGTTGATACTTCTCAATTGTTGTGACGGGCAGAGGAGCAAGAAAAAGGAGTGTTATTGCAAGTCATACCAGTCAGTAACTTATGTGTAATGTATACATTAAAATTATGCAAACTACAGATTACTCAATAATACATTTATTATGACTAAAATTTCCAAACATGTACTTTTCCTTAGTGCACTGCAGGATGTGCTCTTATTTTTGTTTGAAATGTGAAGGTGGTAGCACTTTTTGAAGCCTACACAGGGTTTGATGGTTATGTCACTCAATTTAATTTTTGGTGCCAGACATACTTTCGTTTCTTTGACAACTCATGTATATGATATATATTATATTTATAAAAAAAAGTCTGCAACTTCATTAAGGGTGTGTAGGTGTTTCTGATGTAAAGCCTGAAATCACAGTAAATCATGCAAGGTCTTTTTCCAACTTGCAACCAACAAAATTCAAGTGAAAAACAAATAGATCATTTTTAGGAAAAAGAAGCGAGCATAAAAAAAATCTACAATACGCCAGTCATTAAAAATGAATACCTTACATTTATTAATACATTTTCTTCAGGTATCACCAAAGAGTGTTGTATATTGATATTGATATCCATCATGGTGATGGTGTTGAAGAGGCTTTTTATACCACTGACCGTGTCATGACTGTTTCATTCCACAAATATGGGGAATACTTCCCAGGCACTGGAGATCTTCGGGTACGTATTTGGTTACTTATTTCACGGTATTATGACAAAACTTAGTCTTTGGTTGCACAGGATTTCTCTTTCTTTCTTTTTTTCATACCCATTACCACTGCCTCAATATGGTCAAGCTACTATTTAATTTGACTGCTTAAAACCAATCTAACAGTGTAATATAGGGCTCAACAAATATTTCAGTTAGGGGCCAGTGCTAAAACTTAAGCACCAGCAATTTGTAAGTAAAATGACCCACCTGCGCATGGCCCACCTGCGCTGCCTGTGTGTGATGGCTGTCCAAACTGGCCAATCAGCAGTAACAAGTCTGCTGCAGTGTTAAACTTAGTATCACAAGATGAGACTTTGATCTTGTCTCTCGGGAATCTAAGAGCACCACATTACTGCACATGAATGACTCCTGGGATATTCACGCTCAACCGTATCTAGCGTTACAGAGAATGACGCACAAAACTAAAAACTGTTCGCTGTGCAAATACACATTGTTAATGAGAGAGGTCAAAGGATGATGGCCAGACTGGTTCAAGCTGACAGGATGGTAATGGTATCTCAAATAACCATGCATTACAACAGTGGTATGCAGAAGAGCATCTCAGAACGCACAGCATGTTGAAGCTTGAAGTTGATTGGTTATAGCAGCAGAAGACCACACTCGGTTCCACTCCTGTAGGCTACACAGGAAAGTGAGGCTAAAGTAGACACAGCCTACCAAGACTGGAAAAATGCTGCCTGGTCTGATGAATCAAGATTTCTGATGCATGATGTCATACAGATTGTAGGGTCAGAGTTTGGTGTAAACATGGTTCTGTGGCTCCATCCTTCCTTGTCATCAGTGCATGGTGGTGGTGTTGTGTTGTGAGGAATGTTTTCTTGGCACACTTTAGGTCCTTTAATACCAAGCTAGAATTGTTTAATTGCCTCAGCTTACTTGAGTGTTGTTGCTGACCATGGGCAAATGTGGATCCTACCCTGTACTAGAAAGGTGAAACTAATAAAGTGACCACAGAGTGTATTTTATTAAACACATTTGAAAGTAGGAAAAATACATATACCGTACTCTATAAAATAATAATGGGTTAGAATATAGATGGATTATTGTTTTATTGCTCTTTTGTATATTTTCCTGTAAATGTATATATTCCTAATATAGCTTATGCATGTCTTTCCTTATCCTAGGCTTCAAGAATGCAATAACTTGGAATTATAATATAACATTATTGCTGTGCTATTTTTTATAGCTGTAAATATAAATGTAATTAAGTTGTTCACATTTTTAGAAACATTTTTCAGAGGTGTAGATCCAGTCTGTTTATCCATGAACTTAATTCAATTGAGAATATTATCCGCCTTTCATAACACTTTGGCATCCCCACTATATATATTGTAAATGACCACTGTGTCCACATCATTTAGCGATTCTAAAGGGTAATTGGGACTTCGATATGCAGAAAGGTAAAATTAATGATCCCCTGACTTAGAGTATCAGTCTCCAGGTTCACTAATATTTTTTGCGTTCTACTGGATTGTGCACTGTATAGTTAGCAAAAATAAAAGCGGAGGTCCCCTGGGATTATGTTAGTTTTAGGAGATAGCATTTTGTTAAAGGCGCTGTTTAAGTGCTATGCTCTTTTCTGGACAGGCATCCATCAGTCTGTACAGCATTAGAGCTGTGAGGAATAGTGCAGCCCAGGACAAAGATTTTTGCTCTGACAGCCTGACCTGTTACATTTGCAGTCAGCATGATGCTATCAGGCCAATTCTCTATATACCTGACGGCTCTCCTGTGTATACACAAAAAGAGAGTGCATGATTGCTAATGCACAGTAATAATGGAATACAGACACATAATCATGTGCCTCTGTTAAGAAATTTCATGGAGAGAATCTAAAGCTATATATTTTATATTGCACACATACACGTTTTATAGTTTTACACATATCAGTGCTTGATCATGATCTCTGTATATTGTTCTCCTTCAATTTTCCAGGATATTGGTGCAGGAAAAGGAAAGTACTATGCTGTCAATTTTCCAATGAGGGATGGCATTGATGACGAATCGTATGGACAAATATTTAAGCCAGTGAGTATAATGCACTGCTTCATGTCTCTGTGCTTATGCCTGAACTCTGATACTTTATATTAATTATATGTTATGTATATTGACAAGGCCAACATGGTTACACACATTTCTTTCAACACAGATCATTTCCAAAGTGATGGAAATGTACCAGCCCAGCGCTGTGGTCTTACAATGTGGTGCTGATTCATTGTCTGGGGACCGTCTTGGATGTTTCAATTTGACAGTTAAAGGTAATTTAGGCTTGTATAGTTAACGTCAGAGTGTATAATTCTGAAAAACTATCTGATTCTCATCAATTAGGATTATAAAACATGCAAACATTGCAGAGCTGGACAGACTGCAATATCATGTACACTCCAAACCCTTTCTATCTGGTCCCTTTTCCTTACATGGGCTGCTGAAAGCAGCTGTGTTTTGCCTCTCTCTCTCTCTCTCTCTCTCTCTCTCTCTGAAAGGAAAGTTTGCCATTATAATTCAAAATAGTGTAAATGAATGTATTTAAAGGTAGGGCCTGTAAGGTATTCATTTCAAAGTGTTCCACTAAAAACAAAAAACAACCCAGCTCTCCCACCATATTTCAACACCTTTAAATTAGAAACTAAAGTATAATGGAACTAGTTTTTATAGAACATTCTGCTACAGTGGGTAAAGCGTTCAAGAGTCATCCTTTTAGACTTCCCAGTGTTTTTCCCCTGGTAGGTGTGTTACAGCATTGTTTCTGTGTCTCTCAGTGCTATGTATCATGCCTAGATCATATGATTGTCTAACAATATTTCTCACAGGTCATGCGAAGTGTGTGGAAGTTGTAAAGACGTTTAATTTGCCTCTACTAATGCTTGGTGGAGGAGGATATACTATCCGCAATGTTGCTCGTTGCTGGACATATGAGACTGCTGTTGCACTGGATTGTGAAATCCCTAATGGTAAGTATAACAAGCACGCACGTCATTTTCTGCCTCTGCACATTTAACGCAACCTATTGGTTGCATTATCCTGTATTAACTATAACCAATTAATTTCCTGCTTACTATGTTTGGGTCTTCACCAGGTAATCATTTACTCTATCTACAGTCTATTATTTAATACAAGAAAAAAATAAATTATGTTGTACATATTATCATGGCCTATATGTTTTATGTTGTGTTCGTATATGTAAACTCATGTGTTGTAACATGCTACTGTTCTGTTTCTTTTCAGAGCTGCCATACAATGATTACTTTGAATATTTTGGTCCAGATTTTAAGCTACATATTAGTCCTTCGAATATGACAAATCAAAATACACCTGAATACATGGAGAAAATAAAGTAAGGAAACTCATGTATATTGCATTGACCTTATGAAAGAAACCTATTGTCTTCTTCCATTTAGTCCTGTGTTTACAATTTGAAAGTATAATGTTGGTTTAATTTTTTTTCTTTCTTTCCTGCCATCTCTTCATGTTTGCTTTTATACTTATATGTGTTTAATGTATAACAGAGTATGCATTGTTTAATTTGTGCTTGCCATAATTTATCTTGTATTAAACATTTATTAAAATACATAGTGCTGTATTGTGGAACCTTGAATATTCCTTTAAGGAGATTTATTGTTTGATATTTAATATGTTGGTCATAGATTTTTCCTTTGTCTAACATAAGTTATACAAAGTACAGTATTGGTAAGATTCATTAAGGATCTTAACTTAAGAAACTTCTTATTTAAGTCTCCTGGACAAAACCATGGGCCTGATTCATTAAGGATCTTAACTTGAGAAACTTCTTATTTCAGTCTCCTGGACAAAACCATGTTACAATGCAAGGGGTGCAAATTAGTATTCTGTTTTGCACATAAGTTAAATACTGCCTGTTTTTTCATGTAGCACACAAATACTTGATAGCTTATTTGTACACTGAAATTTAAAGTTGATATTTGTGTGCTACATGGAAAAACAGTCAGTATTTAACTTATGTGCAAAACAGAATACTAATTTGCACTCCTTGCATTGTAACATGGTTTTGTAGAGGAGACTGAAATAAGAAGTTTCTTAAGTTAAGATCCTTAATGAATCAGGTCCTATATCATTAGTTTTGAGTGTGGATGATGTGACTGTTTTCTGAATCTTGTATTTGCAACATATTGGATTAATATATACATTTCTGGGAGCATTTTCGAGGAGATTTTTGCCAACATTAAGTCAACAGCAGGTTGAGAGTTCTGTTGTTACCTTAATGTCTTCGTGATTATAAGAAATTTAGAAGATTAGATTAGTAGCAACAATCCAAACAAATGTTTGTTATTTAATGCTCCTAGTGTGGGAGTTTCCACTTATCTTTTTTTTTTTCTCTAATTCATGAGAAGAGAAGGACAGGGAGTGTTTGGTAATGCAGCCATATCAATATACACACCCTCATTAATACTAAGGTATTGATACGGTATACAGTATGTGAGACCAGAGTCCATTAAATGATAAGCGAAAACCTTTCTTTGCTTGAAAGTACTTTTTTTATTTAATCGGTATGCTTATTTCATAACTTTTTTAAAAATGCACTATATTTAACCCCTTAGCAGCTGAGGCTTTTCTCACCCAAGTGCTGTTTTAGAACTTTTGGGCAGATCACATTCCAACATCATTAGATGTTGTTTTGCTGTTCATTTTCAGAAAATACCATTTATTTGTTATAACCCCTGACACAGCAAAGGAAATCTACCTAAAATGACTAAAGTGTTGTTGTTTTTTATTGAAATTGCACAAGAACTGCAAGCATGTGTTTTGCAACAATTTTGTAAAACAAAATCTGTGTTTCTAGATTTTATATCAATCCATCTTTCCAAAATATCAATAATCAGCATTCTACACATAAGTTTTCATAATACAATCAGCACTTGAAAATAATAATGATATTGTGTTTTGAATGAAATGCATGCAAGGTGAGGAATATTATACGGGTAGCCCAACATTGCATGCTATTTGGAAAAGTAGATGACTTGTTGCCTCAATTGAGGGGGCACTTTTCTTTCTAGCCCAATAGGTAAATGCACAGTAGTTTCCAGAAAGAGGTATAATGGCAGAAAATGCATTTTTCATTTATTTACTGTACGAAACAACTGGGGCAAACAGTGGAAAATGAGTTATTGTCATACCTTAAACGACTGCCAGTCTCACAACAAGAATGGTACCCTATCTGTATGGGTTGACCTGTCAAATGAGAGAAGTGCATTCTAAGAGTCATAGAGGCAAAAATAACCCCAAAGAAGGCAGATCATTTGGGAAATTATATAGCCTAGCACATCAGTTGAAGGGTTACTTATCTTTTTAACCCAACACTGGAATGCACAGTACTTTCCAGAAGACTGCGCAGTAGTTGAAAACTAGACTTTTGCCGTATATGTACGAAATAAAATGTGAGGAAATCTCAAAGGCAATACCTTGCTGAATAGTTACATGCGTCTCAAGTAGAATGGTAACCACATATTTATGGGTTCCAGTAACACTTGGGGTGTCATGAGTAGAAAAATGCAATTACATTCAGATGTCTTCCATTTTTCTATATATAGCATACCTACATTTAAATGCTCCAAAGAGCCACAGAAATAAACGATGTAAGCAAAGCATATATATTTATAAAATAGGCCACCCACCCTTTCTCTGATTTACTTTTATTTAAAGTATATTTTATTGTCTAATTATACTCGGACAATAAATACTAATTTGTATAATAATTTGGGCACCCCATCTTTTCAGGTGTTTAAAGGCCAGATATTCATGCTCGCTGAGATGTCCACCCCGTCCTTCTCATATTTGTCTTTGTACAGTACAGAAAGTATGCTGCATTGTATTTGTCTGGTGATCACTAGACAGATATTGCTATGGGGAGCGATATGTTGAAAGAGGCTACTCATTTCTTTCAGATGAGGGTACCTCTGACTTCTATGGGTAGGGTGGCAAGATCTGGGGGCTTTTACTCCTATTGCAGTATTTGCATTTCATTTTATTGTGTGGGATCCCCTCTTTCAAATACGGCTTTCCCCCATCTATTTTGGAACCATAGGAGGGGGCGAAGTCAGGTTTATAAAAATAAATAAATAAAAAGCACACCTCCTTTTGCATATATTATGCTTGATTCATTAAGGAAAGTAAAGCAGAAAAAAAGGAATAACTTTACACCTTGGCAAAACCATGTTGTATTTGAGGAGGATGAACATTTTAGAATGTGATGGTAGATTTATAGTTGGGATAGGGCATGTAATCAACTTTAAATTTCAGTGTAAAAATAAAGCTATCAAGTATTTATGTGCTACATGAAAAACAGCCAGTATTTAACTTATGTGCAAAATAATAAACTAATTTGCACCCCTTGCAGTGTAACATGGTTTGTCCAAACGTACTCCTTTTTTGCCTTACTTTCCTTAATTAATTATGGCTCATTCTGTTTATTTGTGTGATTATTGCAAGTGATCAACAGACCATGTAAAAAAAATGGACACCCTTGTTTGAAAGAGTGGGTGCCCATTTTTTTCGTGAGGGTGGGGCTGAGATATGAATTTAAATAGATATTGTATATTATAGATAGGGGGAGAAGAACTAAGCTCTTGAAAACCTCGCCTCACTTCTCCTGTTTACATTAATGTTATTTATTGCCTGCTGATCAAAAACAGCAGGCATTCAAGAAACTTCATTTTAAACTTCCCTCTTTAGCTTTCTAAGTGCTAGGAATAGGGAGATAGAGGTTCTAAACGAGGCTGAATTTCTTATTTATATTTGAGAATATTAATAGATTTAGGGCCATGTATATAAAAATATATATATATATTTTTTTTTAGGCAGCGTTTATTTGAGAATCTGCGTATGCTGCCACATGCCCCTGGAGTACAGATACAGGCTATACCAGAGGATGCCATTCAAGAGGACAGCGGTGATGAAGAAGGTGAAGACCCAGATAAACGTATTTCAAGTAAGTTATACCATTAAAACAAAATATTTTATATACTACCATTACTTCTCTAGAGTTTCTTTTAATATATAAATTGACTGGAGAAATCCATTCCACCCACCCTCCCTACTTTTATTTAAACAGGCTGAAATGAGTTGTGATAAATATCAGTATACTAGTAAAATTAATAAGAAGCTTTGACCAAGGGTTAAGGCTGATATATAAGGAAACTGCAAAGATGCGTGAGAGATAAATGCATAGTGATTGTACCGACTCCAATAACCTTCAGAAACAAATAGTCACATTTATAACCAATACCAAAATAGTTAATCAGAAACACATTTAATCTTCCAAAAAGACTGTTTATTCACAAATTTAGGACATGAGAACTGGTAAGCAAGGTATATTGACACATTGATGCGCTGGTGCTTTGAGGTAGTGCTAACTCATCAGCAACCGTAACACAGTACAGCTACATTGGTTTGCTATAGAGATACTAGAATAATTGTTTCCAGCACAGTTATCTGTTGTCTTCCAACAGTATAGATGGATTTATGAAATCGTTTGAACCACTAATTTTGTTTGTGAGGAGATCTAAAAAAAAGTCACTGGTTCACAGTCTCAGACAGAACAGAATATGTGTATTATAGTTTCCCATTAATATGGTTTCCCATTGATATAGTTTCCGATTGAAAGATGCTAGTTCTCAGGGAAGATAAGAATGGCAAACATTATTGTAAGGCTTCAAGCAAGCAAACAAAAATTGCTGCCAGACACAGTTGTTCTGCTTCACAGAGACATGCTTACAGCTCTTATATTCTCATATCATGGAAGATGGTGGAGAAGGAGGATGTCGCAGAGCAGGCCGAGCTCAGAGAGGCGTTCCAAAGCCTCTCTGCTCACTACATCATGTGCCATGGTTCTCATGATAATACAGAATCATAAATCATTAATAACAGCCTGATGAAGGGGAAAAAAAACAAGAAAAATGGTAAATACCAATATTATTCATATTACCTGCAGAAGTTATCTATGTTTTAAAGAAAAAAAAATCAGACATTATTTTCATGGGATTGGTGCCTGTAGACTTTCAGTCTTGGAGCTTGTCGTTTAGTGTATGACTATCATAACTGTTTATAAATCACCAGTCACTTTTTATTTTATTTCTGAAAATGGAACTAAATTAACATCGTCTGTAGAATTTCCTGTACTGTCTGCTATTAAGAGTCCTTTTGTGAAAAAAATCTATTTGAAAGGGCTTTACAGACTCAACATCAAAGTTAAGAGCATCCTCTACTTATACATCAAATAAAACAAACAAATATTCCCGTTGGAAAGATGAAGTGGGTTTTTTTTATTTTATCATTTATCATATTTATTACAACTACTTAATGCTTTGCACACTGCTTTCCCTCAGCAATTTGTGGGAGTCTTGTCTCCATTACTATAATGCATTTATATTATGCTACATAACGTGAGCTGTCAATCAATTGATGCTAAGTAAAGCATTGGACCATAGGTTAATATTTCTATTTATAATGAACTATGAAATGATTAGTCTTTTAAAAGGGTGTAGTGCGAGTTAACGATGATGTAAACACCAACAGTGTTTACAGCTACATAATTATTACGACAGTGAAGAAAGCGACATGTAAAAAACAACTACTTACCTGTAAGCAGACACACTGGAAATTCGATGTGAGGAGAGGGCGATACTTCCAAATCACGTAACTTGCAAGCGCGACTTTGATTTTTTTTTTTAAAGCGTCAACACACGAGCACATTTAATTATGGTAATATTAATTGTATTGCTAACCCTAACCCCTAAAGTAAAGGAAATACTTAGATGGGTCCGTGCGTTGCCGCTTTAAAATCCAAAATGTCCAAGTCGCGCTTGCAAGTGACGTAATTTGGAAGTGTCGTCCTCTCCTTACATCGTATTTCCAGTGGGTCTGTTTACAGGTAAGTAGTTATTTTTCACATGTCACTTCACTATCGTATTAATTATGTAGGTGTACACACCGTTAATACGATTACCACCGTTTTAAAATAGGGTGGATTTCTTACTATTTAGATGGATGTCCTCTTTAAATATACTAGAAATGCAAAGTCATGTTCCTTTTATAATAGATTCTAAAGTTTTATATAGAAGTTTATATACCATTAGAAATAGTCTTTACACTGATTTCTGCTTGGTTCAATAGTTTTCAACAATCTGACTCGTTTGAATAGTCTTTTAATTACATTCCATCTCAATTTTTAGTACGCGCCTCTGATAAGCGGATAGCTTGCGAGGAGGAGTTTTCAGACTCTGAGGATGAAGGTGAAGGAGGAAGACGTAATGTAGCTGATCACAAAAAGGGAACCAAAAAAGCCAGACTTGAAGAAGACAAAAAGGAAACTGATGACAAGAAATCGGGTTAGTCACATATGGTTGATATTTTTAGATTGACTGCGTAACCTTTCTATCACTTGAATGATTAACAGCCGGCCTGTATGTAGGATTTGGTTATCCTTCCAATAAATTGTATCCATTGCTAATAATCACACAAGCTATGGCGTTCAGGCAGCTTGAGGACATAAAAAAGAGTATTTAGTGCCCCTTACTCAGAAACTGACCTGTACAGTCTCTGTGTAATGACAGATCACAGCTACCAGCTGTTTTTCCAAGCTGAGCACTTTATGGGTATCTCAAGAGTGTACATCGGTTTTCTATATCTGGCGACCTTGTAGCTTATTTAAATAAGGTATAACATTTATTTAAAATAATATCTCTGGTCTGTAAAAACAGACAATCTTACTGCTTCTAGAACAATACAGCTGTTCTGCTCTATAAAGATTTTCTCTTATCATTTACTTTTTTTCTCTAAATTTCAATTGAAGCTGTTCATTCTGTAGTTAAATAGTATCCTTTATTCCAAATAGTACCGTAATGATCAGCGATTGATATACCTTATCTAGTGGAACAGTGACATGAGCATCCACATGCTTTAAGGGTATATAGCCTAATGAATTTGTGTGCAACTTCCCTGTAAATGAATTTCAACACTATGTTTTCAACATAGTGAAATAGTGGTAGTCATCCCCCTTTTATATAAAATTACTGTATGTAATGCAAAAAGCTAAAGTCTGAGAGAAAATCATCTAACAAAATAAGAAGTTGAGAGAGCGCCTTCAGTTTAGTTGCTGCTTTTCTGTAAAGATCAGATTTCCTTGATGTTTGTGGTGTTTAAATGGTTTTAGAAATAAAAGGATGGTGCACTGTTACATAACACCTGTTACAGAGTCTCTAGTGTTAGTGTTATTATGTTGCTTTTTTATATATTGCCTTGTGCACTATGTAGTAAGCAAAATTAAAATATTAGTGTTTATTCATACTATATTTGAGCAGGTTTCTTCAAGCCGTACACTAGGTAAGCTGTGAATGTAGAGGTAGCTGGGCCAGAAACAAACGCTCTAGTCTGACATCATGGGGAAAGGCTCTCGCTAAACTCTGGTTATTTCTAATTCAGAAAAAGCTTTACATTTCTTCTTAAATTTGACATAAGATGTTAATTGGTCTCATAGCTGTGAGTCTATTTTGGTGATTACCTAACAGCTTTGCTCATCCAGACACTGCAATTTTCATCTATTCTTAATTGCAATATTGCTGGAGTTCATCAGGTTGCATCGGGACAGTTAAACAGAAATTCATTTTTAATTTGTTTTTAAATGTATTTAAGCCACTGTGCCATCTGTTTGTCACTCTGTTTTGAAGAATGTCATTCCCTGAAGCAGAAAAACATGCTTGTAGTATAATGCTCCTGCCACCATGGCGATCGGTAGGGATGTCCAACATGCAAAATGCCTAGGGTTGAAGCCTAAGAGTTTAAACTTCTGCTTATTGTGTAAAGCTGGGTACACACTACAGAATTTTTCACCAACTTTTTATGCCGATCGATTTTACATGCGATCGATGGTCCGATCGCTCGGTCCATGGACTGCATACACACTAGGCTTGTTTTAGAAGATAAAGGGAAGAGCGGACGTCCCTTTAGCGACTTTTTACAGCCATGTTTTCGTGAGCAATGACTGTAATTTCGTACTCACTGTTGTGGATCGGTCGGAAGTTTATACACACTACACAGCGGAAACGAAATTGGAACGAAAATATTTAACGGTACGACCAACCAAATGAGGCGACAATCGTCCATTTGGGCAGACTTTCGACCATCATGTCACTACACACACTGACCCGACTTTTGAACGAGTTGTTGTATATCGGCTGGTTGAGCCGATTATTGGACAAAAACCCTGTAGTGTGTACCCTTAACTTTCCTCAAGC
This sequence comes from Mixophyes fleayi, assembly GCF_038048845.1. Taxonomy (NCBI): domain Eukaryota; kingdom Metazoa; phylum Chordata; class Amphibia; order Anura; family Limnodynastidae; genus Mixophyes; species Mixophyes fleayi. The sequence continues at coordinate 192,012,922 of NC_134404.1, read as the reverse complement.
TATGTGGGCCTTCCACATGCTGTCTTTTAGGATTTCATGCAAGTCCCTCCCATAAAGCACAGATTTGTGAAGTGCTCAGGCTGTTGTTCTAACACCAGGGTTTAACTAAATGTGTCTTAGCACTAGGTGTGAATACTTATTTAATCAAATATCTGTTTTTATTTGTAATGAACTAAAAAATCTCTAGATTTCTTTAGTGTTTTGTGTCTCCATGATGTCAGAAAATAAGATGTGAAAAATGCCACAGGTGGTGAATACTTTTTGTAGATGCTGTGTATGCCTCTATTACCCATAGCTCTGCTCAGTTTCCGCTGGGTACACATAGGTAACATATGAGAAACATGTTACCACTTTTGTTTCCCCAGATGTGAAAGAAGATGATAAATCCAAGGACAATGTTGTGGAGAAAATGGACACAAAAGGGTAACTCTATTTTCCTGTTGTTGTACGGTTCTTTCTTGCGCAATTACAAAATCTTGTAGAAATGTACAAATTGTTTATTTTACTGTTTTTCACTTTAATTCTATTGAAAAGTGTGAAGTCAGAACAGCCAAACAATCCCTAGACTGCGGAGAAGGATTTTGGACCCTTATGTTTAGCGATGGAAGTAGAGTACGCCTCATCCCTCACCTCCTTGAAAAGAGACTTCTGACTCTCCCCCCTTAGCACTTGGCATGGACCGTATTTATTGTAAAACGGTATCGTTATCCTGGCAGGTCGTATTGAGTTTTCTAATTATGGAGCAAACTTTCTTATCTTTGCCATGCTTTATGTAATAGTATTTAAGATGAATGTGTTATTATGTTTCATGTCTTAAACTGATCTATTAAAATGCCTTTTTTGCCTTTATTAACTGTTTTGTTTGTACATTTTTGTCCACAACACAAATATTTTCCAAATGTCTTAATGTGCACATAATAATCTAAATGTACGGTCATCAGACTGGTTCTGAAAAAAACAAACCATAAATGCGCAAATTTGGATCTGTAAATGAAGAAACAGCTTGTATCCATCCTATAGCTTTCTTTCAATTATTGTTTGGTTTAATTTATGTGCATGTCACCAATGCAGATCAACAAAAGTAACTTGCAGTGATATTAGTACAATTGTTTTGTTTTGCTTTCCTGTCATGTCATATGGCACAATTTAGATTGACAATATGTATAATTTTACAAAATGCATTTATTACCTTCTAAACCTACATAGGGCATGATTGTTTTTTACTTTTGGATTGTGTGCATATGTTAGAGAGGAACCTGCCCCATTCTAGGCAATACTTGTTTTACATAGGGCTTGATGCACTTCAATTTAGTTTATATAAAAAGCTTTTCTATGCTCTCTCTGTTTAAGAAAAAGCCTGGGGGGGTTTGATAAAGGGGGGTTTAGCATGCCCTATATGCAAATGCAGGAACTCTATTTGACAGTCGACCCACATTTCTGGGCAGGGGCGGATTGGCTATAGACCTCACTATGAGTTTTTCTGGTAGGCCAATGGGCCCCGCATGACGTCATGTGGCCACTTGGGCCGCAGGACCAGTCCCATGCTCAATTATTTGTGAAAGAAGCTGGACAGGCTTGGCCGTGCGCTGCTCTGCCTGTTCCCTTGCAGAATCAGCGCGGCCATTCATAAGGGCACAGCCTCTGTGCACATGCCCATTCCCCCCCCCCCCCCGTCGACCTCCGTAAGTGGCCTCATCTGAAGAAGTGCCCCGTCCTGCTCCTCCTGCTCCCCACATCTACCTCACTTTTATTCTTGTCACTCACTGAGAAAATTGACACGGCCTGTTCCTGTACCAAGTAAGCCTGCCCACCTTTGCTTGCACTCTCCTCCATTTTTTCCTCTGTTAGTTTCACCCTCTGTTTATGTCTGTAGCAGTCTGCCGCCCACCATTCTGTGTCTGTCTTTGTCACCCCCTATCTCTGCCCCCCCTCCCCCCCTGCCCCTGGACAAGAGGTGGATGTCAAGCAATGTGCCCCCACTTTGCACACTTTCTTTATCTGTGATCATGCACTGAACATATAATATAATATTCATTCAATTTCCCTTTCTGAACACTTTGCAATTATAACTCTGTTCCCCTCCTCTGTCCCCCTGCCTTTGTGTGCATTCATCTCTGTCTCTATATTGTGTGTGCCTGTTCCTTTCTTTCTCCATCTCTGTCTACGATTTTGTACATATACCAATGTCTCCCCCATGTTTCTCTCCATGCGTTTCTCTCTCCACGTCCCAAATTGTTTCTGTGTCTGTCTCCACATTATGGGTGACGTTCCCTTTCTTTCTTCCCCTTTGTTTGTATGTCTTCCAGTGTCCCTTCATCTTATGCCGCCCTCCTTTTTCTCCCGTCTGCCCCCAAAACCCACTGGCGTCAGTACGCCTTTCCTTCCTCCTCTTCTGTAAGGCGATGTGGCAGGCAGAACCACTGCTGGTTTCTGCAGATCAGAAGTGATGTGTACGAACAGAAGAACAACCGTATCCAACGCCATAATTGAATATAAGGATGGCAGGTAAGCGCCTGAGTTCTGATTTTAATAATTTGTGCTAAGTGTCTGATTAAACTTTTGTTACATTATGGGTCTCATTCATCATGCTCAAAACCCCATTAGTGCATGCGCTAATGGGGTTTCTCTATCCTACCACTGTGGGACACTGCGTTACCTTGGGTATAGTAGGTGGGACTGGAGTTAGGCACTTATAAACTTGTTTGTTTCCCTGACTCCTCCCCCACTATGCCCCTCCTCTGTAGCTGACTTCAGTTGTTGTAAGTGCCTTCTGGAGAAAGGTCACTTCTGTATAGGCTTCTGCCTGTACTTAGTTTAGCAGTAAGTTTCCTGTTTTTATTTTTGTTCCTTTTCAGGTGCAGCGCTGGACTCCATGCCAAGACCCAGAGGAGTGAATAGTCCCGGGGATTTCTTCACTCTTGAGTTCCAGCGCAGGTAAGCAGCACGCTTCCCTCGCACCTCTGCCGGCAGTCTACCCCTAGAAAGAACGAGCAAAGGGGCCATTGTTTATTTTAAAGGATGCCTTTAAAGGCAGCTTTATGTGGGGCACATATATGTTTATTAACGGCCTTATAGACGGCCGAGGCCATGTTTTATTTTAAAGTATGCCTTTATAGGCAGCTTTATGTGGGGCACATATATGTTTATTAACGGCCATATAGACGGTCGCGGCCACGTTTAAACAGGCGGGCAGGAGTGAGGGTGTCTCTCCCTCTCCTCCCGCCCTCAGACTTGCCGGCAGCCTCCCCCCCCCTCCTCCGCCCCTCCCTAGACAACGAGCAGCAGCGGGGGAGAAGGACAAGCATTGCGCTCTGTAGAGGCGATGAAGTCAGTGAGACCGCACGCACCCTGGGCATGGCAGCGTGACGGTTCTCACTTCCAGCAGCTGCAGCCATATTATATATATATATAGGCTGAGCGGCGGTGAGCAGAGGCGGACATGTTAGAAGAGGGGAGTGCACCTCCCCCTCTCTCTCTCTCCCTAATGGCGCGAATGGCAGCCATCTTGGATCCGGAGCACACACATCAAGTGCATGCTGTTCCAGACTCTGCCTCTGTTCACTGGGTAATGTAGTATCGTTTTTAATTCTGTTTTTAAACGATTGTCAGCCTGTTTGCCACACAGTCAGGACCTTTATTTCAGGACCCTATGACTGCTGTTTATATTATAGGATTACCTATTAGACAATATGGTAGTTTCCTATCCTCCTGTGACATATTTTGCTTTTTTGGCAGATGTACATTAATATGGGAATACATATCTGTATAATATTCCATATGGTGACTGTGGATGGACTTTTTCCATAAGTCTGGGAAAAGGAGTTCCGTATATATACAATCCCTTTTGCTACGTATAGCCTGTGTTCCCAAGTATTGTGGTTAACTTTTATACAGTTTTTCCAAATATGCGGTATGTCTGAGGAATTACCTGAGTGGTAATAAACACGCTGTTTTATATGCTCTACATTATTTATGTGGCACAAAAATAATATACAGTGTTATCCCGTGGTAGGCTGGTTGGTCTGTATTGCATTGTGTATATATGTGCGTAAACCCTAATAGCACACACATATATATTACCTGTTTAAAAGATAGAACAGATATATTCTGTGTCTTTTTTCTTGCTGTTGTATCGGGTTACAATAGGTGAGTCTTCTAGGAGTAGAATACTCGCTGGTTGGCATACTCAAAAAATGTATGTATGTATATATATATATATATATATACATCCAGCCCTTGCTAGATGTAAACCCCTATACCTGGTAGTCTTGGGTGTTACAAGACGAAACGCGTTGAGCGATATCCAGCGTTATTTCCATTACCTCATGTGAGTGCTTTTATTACTTTTTATTAAAAAAATTTGCATACATATTGAATTATCCTTTTTTTCCAATCTTATGCATTTTCGCCACGTGTATGAGGCTGGGATTGTGAAGTTATTGATGTTGCATATGTCTTAAGTACCTAGACGTGAGATCTACATGATTTTTGGTACACAGATTTTTATTACATATTTACTGCACTCATTTGGGTGTCCTGTATATGATAATCTGAGACTACAATCTCAGACACTCCATAGGATTGTGGGGTATTTGGTGAACGGCCCTTACCAATTACATTTCAGTGTTACACTATGTTTGCTCTTTCCATATTGTGTGACTGATTGGTGGAGATTTGGAGGACTACAAGTACAGCAGAAACTGCTCCAATTTTTCCTGGAGACCCATTGCTGCTTACCTTACGGTACGCATACTATTACGCATTTCCACCTTGTATATTTGATATTCCACTTAGAGGCGCCCCGCCTGTTCTTGTAATACAGCATTGCATCCGTCCGGACCAACCATCTGGTTTCAGGCTACTGAGGCTGCCACTCTCAAAAGAGTCAAGTGATTTTTTATGGATTGTATATGTGGGACTGATATTATATTATTCTGATTCAAAGTTGTCACGCTGTGGTGATTAGCGCCAGATATATCTTCTATTTGATTATATATATATATATATATTTATATATATTTATATGTATATGTGTCTTCAAATTAATTGTTAGAAAATCTTATTACCTGTTACTTTGCCTACCATTTCCTTATGTTTTCTAATGGATCAGCTGGGAAATAGGAGTGACATTATATATGTGCGAAATGTAATTTTTAAATTATCTTTTCCACAGCTTAGCCCGAATGCCTCGGCACAGACTGCGGGGCTAGGGTCTACAAACAGGGTGCTCCCATTTCGGTGTCAGCTGTTTTGCAGAAACAGGTCTGGTCTAAATCATTGTCGCTTCTGGTGGCCGAACACATTAAGGTGATTTTTAAGTTCGAAATGGTATGTGAGTATACCCTTTTTCATGCTTCTACACATGTTTACACTGTGCTGGTTAAGCCCCCACACAGCTTATATCTGTCCACTAACACAGAAGCGGCATTACGCTGTTCAGGTATAAAACCATCCGGACAAAGATGCTGTTGTTCACCATCTTTCACAGATGGAGAGGATTTTATCTTGAACTGTTGCCACAGTCAGAATAAGGATGTAGTTTATTCCTCACCAGAGGATGTCTATTTCCATCTTGTTTTACTATCAAGAGGAATGTTCTTGCTGATAACACTCTCAAGGTGGATAATCCCAGCTTAAACTGTACACAGTTTTCGCAGTTGCAAGACAACAGTCTATACTTAGTTTTCAATTTTCAACCTAAGCCTTAGTGACACCCTAGTTGGGAAAAATGTTTTTCCTCATATCTTAGACTTGGTGTCTGTCTTTTGTCAAAGACCAGGTAAACAGTAATAGACTGGCTATGTTTTCACCTCCCCTAACTCTCCAGAGTTAATACAAGGGAGGTAATCCCTGTTGGTGACAATTCTGTGGCTCTTCAGTTCTCTTATTCTGCTGTCCCCAGCGGGAGCAGACAAAGAAGTCCTCCTACGCAGAGCAGGGGCTGGTAACGGGCTTTATCTAGCGGCTCTCGGACAGAAGAAGTGCTCTAGCCTTTATTCTCATTAAGGGTTAATGGGGTGGTTTGTATTCAGCCAACAGCATCATAGCTGGTAGGCATACAGCTATTCAGCTATGATACCTATAGTTAGCCACATGCTTACAGCACTTTTTTTCCAATATCGGAACTCTCAATTTGCACTATTACAAATGAGTATCCAAAGGCTTCTGGCGGTAGGTGTGCTTTCTTTGTTTTATGTCAGCGACACCAGGTCATGATGTTTACGTGTTCCATCCGTTGATCCTCTCTGTTGATTTGAGGTCAGGGTGCCACATTCCGAGTCAGGCTTAGCCTTACAGGGGTGGTTATAGTTTATGTGCTGTGGAAATCAGGTAAACATCCATAGATTTGTGGACATTCCCCAAAGGTGGAAGTTATTTATTACACCCAACGCTTAGCTTTCAGCTAGACGTTTTCAGCCAGAACATTATACTTGCAGCCTCTCAGCAAGCAGCAGGGCTGCATTACAGGTGATCACTTTGAGCCTACCCAGCTCTTCGCTTTTTCTACCACGCTAGAAGCGTTGGCTTATGCCTTATCTTCTAGTTTGGGGTTTTCAGTAGCTTCCTACCGAAGAACACGCTCATCTCTTTTCTACACAGTTCCAAAATGCTCCTGGCAGAATTTCCTTTCAGTAACAGGAGTTTCTGTTTTGCAAAATAGGATACTAAGTTTCTACTTGTATCTTTGGTTCTCCTTGTTCGTAACATCTCCCATGTCTCAACATGGAGATTCACATCAAGGAGGGCTGCTTTCATGGCTTTGGACGTGCATAGCACCCTTTTGCCCCGATTCACTAATTTACCTTTCGGGTGGTGCTTAGTCACTTTGTTTTATTAGTGAGTCAGTTGTTCTTCTTGTACAGAGGGTCAGAAAACCTGTAGAGATTCTGTCTCAAAATGCAGTGCTAGTGCATATTTGTAGCACTTATGCAATTCCCGTATCCTAATGCAGGATAGGGGTCGACCTGTGTATGGTCGGAGGGGTGTTACTTGTGCCATACTATGGGCCAAGCTAGACCAACTTATTATTATTATTATTGAGGGCCGAATGTCTTAGCAATCAATCCTTTAACAGGTAGAGTGGGTCACCTCAGGGTAATACCTTTGTGCTCTCCTGGTTAGGTCATAGGGCTCTCTGAGAGGGAGCCCAGGTTCTTTTCACATGTTAACCTGTTTTCTCTATCGGCTCTCAATCTAAAGACCCTCAGGTGGATTTGTCCATAGCCAAGTCGGGTCTCCCTAGAACTTAGGGAGTGTACAGTTGATTCACAGGTCCAATTTCCTCGTGGGGGTTCAAGAGTCTCTAGGAGGGGGCACATCCCAGCTAGTCTGGTGGTCCGCCGTATGTCTCGCAAAGCAGTGTTCTACTGTTTTAGGGGACTTGTGTTGTCATCCCTCTTTTCACGTTTCCAGAGCGGCCTCATCTCGTAGTTCGGCTCTTTTTGTTTTCATCATCTGGTTTGACGCTGTGGCGTCGGATGGCTAACCTTTTCGGCTAGAGAACCCTTGCAGGGAGATGGTTGCTACCTTCAATTCAGCCATAGGGATTCTTCCTCAGCTGTTTTCTTTGGGCTAGAAACTATATTCGATTGGTGTAAATTCCTAGAATTTCACACGTTCCACTCGGGAATCTTTAAAAGAGTTTTCTTTACCAGCTGGCTTCTATTGGGTCTACGCCCTTCTTCTTTCAGCGTGCATCTTCCGTGGCTCTCTGTCTAGCTCAGCGGAAGGTTGTTTTGCTTAAGCGGTTTCTTTATGATCAGCCCACCTTTGGTTGGTTGTAGATCTCGAGGGAGTCTAGTTCTCGTCATCAGGAGGCTTGCTTTGGCCTCCGGTGACTCTCTGAATTAGTTAAGCTGTTAGCTCATGGTATGAGTGCTTCCTGGTATATATGTCGGGCTTATGTTGTTAACTCTCTATATGAGTGCTCCCTCAGATATCGCTGAGTTAGTTAAGCCGTTAGCTCATGAAATGAGTGCTCCCTTGTTTATCTCTGAATGGTTTAAGCACTATATCAGTGCTCCCTTAGATATTGCTGAGTGGCTTAAGCTGTTGCATCAGTGTATATGGTGATCCTTTGGATATCATTGAGTGGTTTGAGTTGTTAGCTCAATGCAGGCTGTTCTCTTGGATGTCACATCTCGTAGGGGATCTGGGGCGAGAGTGTGTATGGCTCTTCCTCATTTTCTTTACCAGAACCTTAGTGGCGCGTTGTACGAGACATTATTGGTTATGACAATTAGTGCCTGCATTCCACTGACACAGAGATTGTAGTTCATCATTCTTGTGCCTTTTCTTTTTGTGTAACGTTTCTCCGACGGGAGATAGTTTGTGCTCTTGTTCGCACAGTTCCTGTTAGGAATTTAATGCCCATTTAGCCTCTCTAACGCTAAAGAGCGTAGGGGGGACAGGGTCTAGGTGGTTTCTTGCCACTGCATCACGACCAACATTCTGTCTGTACCCCTCTGCAGGTTCCAGTGACTTCTACAGTGCACTTTCCAGGAGGGTTGCAGCTTTTTGTACGCCACAAAAGCATAATTCAATGGCGCAGTTGTACAAAGTGGCAGCGTCTGTTTCTGCTGCATATTGTTTTCTTTGTTGCATGCCTTTGCATTCACAAATGCAGGGTTTTGAACACAAAACATTGCGCACAGCCGTTCCAGAGCATTCCTGCCCTTGGACACAGCTTTGGTAGCTCCCCAAGGTAACGCAGTGTCTCCCAGTGGTAGGATAGAGAAAAGAGGATTTTTACTCACCGTAAAATCAATTTCTCTTACTACACTGGGGGACACTGCGCGCCTTCCTTGCTCTGAAAGTAGTGCTGTCTTTGGTGTTGCTTTCTGAATTGCTTTTTCTCTCTTCCTGGCTTGGTTATACAAAACTGAAGTCAGCTAGAGAGGAGGGGCATAGTGGGGGAGGAGTCAGGGAAACAAACAAGTTTATAAGTGCCTAACTCCAGTCCCAACTACTATACCCAAGGTAACGCAGTGTCCCCCAGTGTAGTAAGAGAAATTGATTTTACGGTGAGTAAAAATCCTCTTTTTGACACTGCTGCTCAGAGATTCCTCAATGAAGATTTTGCATGAGGGGCTGATTTATTAAAAGGCGAATGTTCGCCCTTTAATAAATCTATAGGGCTTTTCTCACTTCAAAGGTTTCTCCATGCAAAGGCAATCTCTCCAATAGCAGGGGTTACTGCCAGTAATAGCAGCATAATCGCTGGCAGTAACCCCTGGCAGAGGAACGATTGCCTTTGTGCGGGGAAGCATATTTAGCAAGTATTTTGGTGGAAGTTATACCACTTCAATACCTATTCTGTTGTCACCATCTCAGTCATTGGCCCGGCTTACCACTGTTGTGTCTAAGGGTATGGTAACCCTGCCTACTTTGTGTTGACCCCACCTACAGTTTTGGCCCCGCCTACCTGAAAATTCCAGGGCCACTTTTAAGTTCCCAATCCGCCCCTGTTCCTGGGTGACTTTCATTCAATTTTCATGATCTGCAAGAACTAGCAAAGTAGCACAGCTGTGACATAAGGTGCTATCTGGAACTGAGGATAGTGCAGACAGTAGGCCAATTCACAGTCTTCCCACATGTAGGTGGTCTTATTTTTTATATATTATATATGGACACTGTGCACAAATCATTATGTAATATAAAGATTTGCCTAAAATGTAACTGTTCTCTAAGCCCCATGCAGAGTTTTTAGTTACTATCTAGATAGTTAACAATTCTCAGCATCTGTTTGTAGTATAGATAATGTAATTCTCCATTGCGCGGCATATGTCATGCAATAAATATGTGACAGATAATCTTAAATTAGAGTATTTTCAAAAGCCAAAATAGCATTGGAAGATACTGTGCATTTAAAATCTGAAACCTCAATATTCAAGTTAATTTATTTTACTACTTGTTAAGAAACAATTGGTGAAACACAGCTAAATAAAGCAAATCTAATCCCATTGGTCAAGCTTGCACTGGTTCTCCAATCTATTTTAGCAGCATGCTGCCAACATCCACTATATTTGTTGAACAGCTTCTTCCGGCTTCTGTCTTGTAGCATATATCTTAAATCGAACAGTAACCAGCAATGGCAAAGGAGGTATCCCCTAAACATGATGCATTTGATGAAGCTTCTGCTAATAAAAAAATGTGCAACATAATCTTTATTTTCCATAGACTTATTCTGTAATTCACAACACTGCACAATTCTGATGTTTATCACATCAGAGCAGGGAGCACTCAAAGCCACATTAGGGTTTACATTGGACTGTCTTAATTATTTGTTTAGTAAACCAACAAGCTATCCTCATCATCATCAGGAGATTCCGTAGAGCTTTACAATTGGGAACAAACAGTAGTAATACATACAGAGAGGTAAGAGTGCCCTGCTCGCAAGCTTACAATCAGTGGGATAATGGTTTGATACACAAAGGTAAGTGCTACATCATATTGAATATTTGTCCAGCTAGAATGCAAAGGTTACAAGTATTTAGTGGGCTGTATGCTCAGTCACACAACTGTCCTCATCTGTAAATGTGCATATCCACCATATAATAATACAAAGCAGGTTAGAGAGTTCTATTTTTGTTTCTGATTAATTATGGCAGACAGATGGAACGGGTGAGTATGGTACAGGTTTTTTAAATTTTTTTATTAAAACCTGAAAGCTACATGTTGAAGGACAGTCTTTTAAGTCAGGACAATATATGGTTTTATACCTGTTTCCTTCTGTATCCTACACTTTAATATACTGTACACAGACTGTTACTAAAAATGAAGTACACCTATACTTTCGCAAAGTTTCTCAAGCAGTGTGTGTTTTATGGATATATTAGATTCTCTGACTTTTAGTTGTTCCAGTAATATACCTAGTCTACTTGCACTTTGTTCTATTGAGGAGAATCGCAACCCTAATAAGAGATATACAACTTGAATAATTTATGGATTGCGCTTATAATATCTTGCCTCCGATGATTGTTTAATTGGAACCATTGATGAAACATATGCTCTTTATTTTATTCATACAGTAATAGTTAGAGCACATATACTATACTTAGTGCTCCAGTGTCCCAGCTTGATCCTCTGTTATATTTGTGTTTTATATTTAGCACATATGTTTGTGTACATGTTCTAATAAAATTTGATACATTTTACATACTAGAGCTGCCACTTGTTTTTTGACAGTAATATACCTAGTCTACTATCCACACTGTTGAAATGTAGATACCTCATAACAAAATAGTACTTTCAATTAAACAGTATAATATGTAACATTTTAAAAATACAATTTTAACTGTAACTGACATTTTAATTAGTCAGTTTGAAGGAAAGTAATTCTGTCAGGATATTCGTTTCAGTTGTTTTTCTACTGGCAGCCACAAGATGGCAGACGTGACCAGCATAACCCAGATTTCTGAATTGTTTTACAGATAGCTTCATGACTGCTTCATGGTGCTGAATTCACGCACATTTTATGCTAATTGTATGTGTAAATTAGTCAAGACCATAAACCTTTCAAATTCTGAGTACGTTTTTGCTTGTTTTTTTGTTTGTTTTTTAAACTTCCATTTAACAGTAAGGAAAGTTTGGCACTGTCAATGCAGACACTGGGGTAATATTCTTTCATCACTATTTATTTATATAGCGCCACCATTTCCGCAGCGCTGTACAGAGAACTCACTAACATCAGTCCCTGCCCCATTGGGGCTTACAGTCTAAATTCCCTAACATGCACACACAGACAGAGAGAGACTAGGGTCAATTTTGATAGCAGCCAATTAACCTACCAGTATGTTTTTGGAGTGTGGGAGGAAACCGGAGCACCCGGAGGAAACCCACGCAAACACGGGGAGAACATACAAACGCCTCACAGATAAGGCCATGGTCAGAAATTGAACTCATGGCCCCAGTGCTGTGAGGCAGAAGTTCTAACTACTTAGCCAAACTTCTTGAGTTTCTAGCTGTTGATTGAAACTTCCCTTCTATTTTGCTTGATTTTTTATGGACTTTAATTGTCAGCCTGTCATGTGTACTGCTTTATGTAGTTATGGGCTTCTGGGGGGTACTAAGCTAATAAATGAGTAAGAGGATTTCTCTTCTTTAATATGATCAGGAACGTATCTGTCTGTGTTTAGCCATGGGAACTGTATGGGTCTAGGTCCCCTGTATGTGTTATATCTTTAAATGACCTATAGCAATGGGGAGTTCAGACTTCCTTTCGCCTACCTTACCTAAGTGTCTACCTTTTTATTTTTTATTTACTTTACTTTGTCCCTCATACTTAATCCACATGGTCCTTGTCATCCTACTCTCTTCTGTTCATACATACATAGCTATTCACCTACATTTAAAGGGGAGATATGTCTTGCCTATATGTGGCATATACATTACCCCAGCATCACCACTGAGGAGAAACGGATGCAGGGTAAGTAAATCACAATTTGTATTTAATCTGTTTTACTGGCATAAAGCAAATTTACCCTGTAATTGTAAGGTGCCAACTGATGATCCAGTAAATGCCATCATTCAGTACATGTAGAATTGAATCTCCGCAGGCTCTGCTGCAGCCATGCTAATCCCTTTCTACTTTAATATTGCACAAAAGTACTAAATTGAATCACAACCTGATCTCTGGTTGCTAATTATGTTTTGGGTTTTTTTTCTCATCAGGATTTAATCCAGTTAAAAGATTTCACTCAGGGTTGATCTCATCACAAATAATCTTCTTAATAGTTGATCTATCAGTCGGATACAGCACAACATAATCTCCTTAACCTTGCTGGAACTTGCACCTTTTACTCTAAAGAGAAATTTCTGAAGCCCGTTTTAACACCTTCAGATGAGTGACCTTAAATGGGGGTATAGTGAAATTTGCAATCTGGGTTATTAGTTGTCATATACTCATTTTCTTAAATTCTTTGCGTTATCTGTTATTTTAAATGAACGTTATGATGATGAGAGAAGCTTTAAATATAGGAAATGACCCTAATGTAACACATGCAATGTATTAATCTTGCTAAAAGCTGTGCTGAAACCTACTACATACAATTTTCATTGTGTCATTTGAGTGCAAAGCAAAAAATCATAAAGGCATATTCCAGGGACAGAATGATTTAGAGTTCAGGAGCCAGTCAGTCACAACTATTGGCCAACAGATATTGTAAGGCACATCCCTTAACCTCAGTGTAAATTACTCCCAAATGGGAATCATCAGCAGTAAATTTTTAGGTGCATTGATTACATGTGGAACTTGCCCAGCCATGCATGGTAAGTCTGTGTTGAACTCATTCCTGTACATACAAGGTATAGCATGGACAGCATCCAAGATTACTTATAGTGAGCAGGATTGCTGCAAACAATGAAAGTTTACAAAATTCACACTTTAAATGGTTAATGTTATACAGTCCAAACAGTTTCATTACATTTCATCTGGCCACTCAGTTGCAAATTCCTACTGTAAAACTCTAAAGGGGTTAAAAAATATTGAAAACCATTAACCTCTCTAATCAATAGTCAAATGATGGTTCTACATTTTCTTTGACTTAGTTAAACTTAGAATATCTGTTATCTGTGTTGTGTAAATAAACAATACAAATGTAAAGTACATTATAAATGTAAAAACAGCAAGAAAAAAAAATCCTGACCATTCACAAAAGTATTTTTCACACATCACATTAGTGCAACCACAGAATGTTTGCCTCAAAATGGATATTAAATGTGTATTTTCTGCAGTTATAGATTTAGTGTTGGTTTTATGTTTAGAGCTGAAGTGTTGGTTTTGTGATAAAATCCCGACGTTAGCTTTATCATCCGCTATTTATATAGCGCCACTAATTCCGCAGCGCTGTACAGAGAACTCGCATCAGTCCCTGCAGCAATGGAGCTTACAGTGTAAATTCCCTAACATACACAGACAGAGAGACAAGGGTCAATTAGATAGCAGCCAATTAACCTATTAGTATGTCTTTGGCTATGTGGGAGGAAACCCACGCAAACACAGGGAGAACATACAAACTCCACACAGATAAGTGAATCAAACTCATGACCCCAGTGCTGTGAGGCAGAAATGCTAACCACTAATCCACCATGCTTATCTTGATAACTGTATAAGTAATAATGCAAATTTAATGTAAACAATAGACCAATTAGCTGCAAATATATGCATGTTTGTGGCTCCCCAAATTGTTTTGAAAGATCAAAATGCAGTCAAAGACTAGCCTGCATCAATGTGAGATCACTGGTCAACCTGGAATTGGGAGATTGCTCCTTTAATTTACGTTTGGGTTGTTCGTTCAGGTGTAGTATATGTGGTGCATATTGTCAGCAGATTTAGGGCTTCTTTGCACCTATCTATTTTTAATGTGTGTCTCATGTATTACCAAAATACATGTAAGCATATTAAAAATAGTGGTCAGTGAGTTTAGTTCACACTAGTGACTTCCAAAATATTAATGGTGTGTTAAGATCTTAGGACGCTGAATGTAATGTGTTTTGTAGGCCTTCTGTTAAAATTAAACTGTTGAAGTTTTGCCTATTTAGTACTTTTTAAAAAGCATAAATATCTACCTTTTTTAATTTATCTAATTTTAATTTCTTGTGTGTATTTAGATTTATTGACTTTTGATGTTTCCTCTTATCCACTATGTATTTGGGACACCATTTTTTTAAACTTTGTAGAAAAAAATTCTCAAAACAATACTGAATAAAAGTGAATTACATTTAACTTGGTTGACATACATTAAAAAAGAGTGAAGTACAGCTATTAAAGTGTATTTGGTGTAGCGTTGTTCTATTTATTTTGTTTTAACTCTTGCAGCATTTGATATTCCCTGATCCGCCACCTGAATGAAGTGTTTAAATGCTGATGTGTCATATGCAGAAATGTTGCAACCTTAACACTGTTTTTCTGGTAACAACAGCAGCAGTTGTAAATGTGGTTCTTTAAATTCTGATAATGTCTCATTTTGAGACCATTTAAAACATTTTAATTGTTTTTAACACAGGTTAATTTATTTAAAAAAATAAAAAATAGTGTTGTGCTTACACTGGATATTTTGAATTAGAGTTTTCTTGTTACCTGTAAAGTCTTATGACACATCCCACCTAATATTGAGCCACACAGATGTGCCCTGGGAATCACCGACTTGTACCTTGAACCATGTGAGATGAAAAAGTGGGACAATTGGTGTACTTTATGGCATTACACAACAACTTTGCTATAATTCTTGTGACACTATAGTTGTGCTGAACTTTAGTGTTAGAGCATGCATTCAGCACCTCCTCCTCTATGGCCGGGTGCCAGTGACCTCTTTCTGCAGACTCTTGGAAGAGCGATTTAATGTTACAACTGTATTAAGCTGCATAGCTCTGAGCCCTGATTCCTTATGCAGCAGATCGTACTGAGACAAACTAATCCAGCATTCAACTTAATCTCCATTTACTACTGGCATTTTTTTTAATTCTGTGTGACCTGACAAGTTCTTTTTTAGAGCAAATCAAGTTGGAAAAATATAACCATTCGTTATATTTTTGTGTGGCTGTACTAATGCAGTTCAATTAGGAGTTTGATAGTTGCAAGAATCTATTATGCAAAATATATATCAATCGATATAGTATATATTCAATAAAATCACCTACCTGGTAGGGTAAAATCTTGACTACTGAGGAACTGTGCTGCTGGAAACCTGATTCTTGCTGGTTTATACCACCCAATGTCAATTTTTCTGAAACAAAACACAGAAATATATAACATACAATTTCTTTATTTTGAGTGACCACTCGTAGTTCTATGATTGAGGCTTAAAATCATTTTTTTGTACTACTGTTTACATGTCCATTTTTGCTTTTTCTGATTTATGTATTAAATTTACCACTTGGTAACTTACTACGGGTGCCTTGGGAAATTTTTGTTGGTACATTTTTATAATGTTGGCTCTTGATTGATTCAGAGATATTACTTGTGCATAGACAGCATAGTTCAAATTCAGAACACTGAAAGTAGAGCCGTTTTTCCTGCCTGCGTAACAGATTTCTAACAGGAATTTATGAGGACATATAAGATTTAAAAAAATATAGCAAGTGTAAAATTTTAGTGGCAGGGAAGATCTGGTGTGGGTTTATTCCCCTACATTGCTATTCGGGCCCCAGCGCAGTTGATTGCTGGTGACATCATCATGTAAAATTCTTCTACTAACATACAAGGCCATCAACAAAATAGCACCGACATACATCTCCTAGCTTGTCTCAAACTATCTCCCAATTCAACACCTCCGTTCTGCACAAGATCTGCGTCTCTCATCCACTTTCATCATATCCTCCCATTTCCGGTCACAGGACTTCTTTCGGGCTGCACCAACTTTGTGGAATGCCCTCCCTCGCACAATAAGACTTTCCTCTAGTCTTCAAACCTTCAAGAGTTCTCTGAAAACCCACCTTTTCAGGCAAGCTTATAATATTCCTCAACCGCCATCTTAATCTACCTAGGTTACCCTATTACCACCCTCTACACAGCTAATACAAGACAACAAGCCTCTGACCAACATTGCTCTGACGGATCATACAGCCCACTCAATACTTTTACCTTTGTATTATAGCTGAAAAATATGCAATATGATATAGCACGTGCCCTTGTGCCTTAAACTCCCATTGTCCCATAAGATTGTAAGCTTGCGAGCAGGGCCCTCTTACCTCTATGTCTGTCTGTATTGCCCAGTATTGTTTTATTACTTATTGTTCCCAATTGTAAAGCGCTACAGAATTTGCTGGCGCTATATAAATAAATGTTGATGATGATGATATAGATACCAAGTTATCCTATCATCAACACCATTACTAGGTCCAGAAATACTTTGCCCTGTCGCATTCAGCACATTATGTTTACTGTGAATGTAGCATTTTGGCGATTGAAGGGAACGGGAAGAGATTTTCTTATCTGTATGCCGTTTGTATGTTCTCCCCATGTTTGCATAGGCTTCCTCCGGGTGCTCCAGTTTCCTCCCACACTCCAAAAACATACTGGTAGGTTAATTGGCTGCTATTAAATTGACCATAGTCTGTGTCGAACTGTGTGTGTGTATGTTAGGGAATTTAGACTGTAAGCTTCAAAGGGGCAGCGACTGATGTGAGTGAGTTCTCTATACAGCGTTGCGGAATTAGTGGCTCTATATAAATAGATGATGATTTCCTGGTTTCATGCCCCCAGCAGAGAGGACCCTGGAGCTGAATGCCTGACAACAATGGCTGCTAGCCCAGGAGCTGCAACAAGTACACGTCTGGTCAGATAAATAGAACCTCAATCCTGATTTTAATGTTCTAATATCAGAAGCGGGAAAGTCTTGAAAGTACAATTTCTCATGTATTTAATGTATATATGTTTATGTATTGTTCTTTATTTGCAATTCTTAAACTTTTACATGTGACTAAATTGCTAAATTTCAACCTAAACATGAGCCCAAAATGTTCTCATGGCCACATATAATGCTATAAACGCTCTCTTATGTGATAAAAGAACATCTCAAAAATCTGCATTGATTTATTGGAGCAAATTCTTCAGGTCAGTTTACTCCTTAGCTCTCATTTGGAAAAGGGATAGCTGAATTAATGACTTTGTAAAAAAGCATTTGAACTCCCATGTTTTCAGCCACTGAAATGTGACCCCTCTAAGCCAGGTCATAATTTACAATGCCTTATATAGTCTGACTAATGATCTTTTTATCTTTTCCATGTATTAATAAATTGGTCCCTAAATGGCACACATAATAAGCTTATTGTTCATCTGAAAATTGGTATGCAACAGACACATATTGGGGTCACAGAGAATAAGTCCATGAAGTGGAACAAAGGAAGTGACCTTTCTGTGCAAGGTTTAAATGTTCTAAATTGTTTACAGCAATGTACAGTGTGCCCTTGTAAGAGTGGGAGGAAATTACTTATTCATGCAACTATGCACCCATTTTTCTTTGCTACGCTATTGCTCAGCCTTCTTTTTACATTTATTCTGGCTTTGCTCTGCATATCATTTTGATTACATTGAATATACAGTTACAGCACTTCTTTAAACTCTCCAATATTTTAAGTTTATATTAATCTACCATGGTTTGTTTTTTTCTTTGGGGGGGGGGGGGGGGGGCGGGGTCCCGAAGAAAACATGATATTACAATTTTAGTTGCAATAGTTCAAGACTCGTTTGTATTTTACAACTCTTAATCCATTTTAATATTCCAAAGAATGCAGAAGTATACAGGCCATCATCTATCACTGATGATTATTATTCTGTTATAAGAGATAATGGGCAATAAAACATTCACACATTTCTTTGCAAGATGTATTTCTAATACACATGATATACTACTTTATGTATAGACTCAAGTAATTGTATAAGCTGTGAGTTCTGGGGGTAAATGTATCAAGCTGAGAGTTTTCTGGCGAGAAAAACCAATCAGATTCTAGCTATCATTTATTTAGTACATTCTATAAATTGACAACTAGAAGCTGATTGGTTGCTATAGGCAACATCTCCACTTTTCAAACCCACCAGAAAACTCTCAGCTTGATACATTTACCCCCTGGTGTCATAACTTCAGTGTTCATTAGGAATATTTATGTTTAAAAATCCACCTTGGATTTCTGTGACCAGTGTAAAATCACTCTCAGATTTTGTGTATTTATATGCCCATGGAGCTCTTCAGTGACTTCTAATATCCATAATTTGCACTAGGAGATGTTGTATCTCATAAATAGTAGGTGAGTTTGTGATGCCTAAATTCCCTGATCATGAAATTATTCTGCATGTTTGAAATCAAACAATACTTGGCTGTGGTAGCTGGTAAAATACCATGGACAAGGGCTTCTCAACATTTTTCCTTGAGAACTTTCCAAAATGTTAAATTATTAAATTGGAGTATCTAAGAATTCTGATTTGGTTACCTAATTTTGATTATTTGCCTTGTATTTCTTTTCTTTTTTATTTTTTTTACTTCATGTCCATATAACGGGTCGCACTTAACCACCTTAACCCAGTTTACTTATAAGGCATACAGTTGAAGCCCTCTGACATGGCATTTAATAGGCTACTTTGTTGTGTCAAATGGTTATGGGCTATAGTTTCTGTTCAACTACAGTGCCTGTATCCATGCTTCTGAAAATGTAATCTTGCGGTTGGGGATTGGTTAGGGACCATCTGGAATGCAGACACATTCCAAATACATGCATGTTCTATTACTGTGTCAATACTGATTGTACTGATATCACACAGCCATTATGGTTTCATTTAATAATATGTCACATTACTTTTCACAGTGTTTTTTTTTTAAGAATTACACATTATTGAAAACTATTGTAAGGGCCTGGCACAGCCCAGTCCAACAACACATTTTGTAAATGCTATGTGAACAGCTCTGTCCACTAAAAGCAGGAGATTGCTGGTACTTACACAAATCCATCCCATGCAGCCATCGCAGGCACCAATTTCACAGACTTACAGTCCTGTCCAAGCAGCTGTCACTGTAGGATTTCCTCATCAACTCAGCAGATTACATTTTTGAGCAAATCCAGCATAATACTATTTTGCTACTCTTTGTTTCTTTTGCAATAATCCAAGTGAAATAAAATGACTGGAGAGATTTGGAAAGTGTCACGTTTCATTCATAGAATTAAGAAAAATACAGTTTTGACTGTGTATGGTGTTTATAGCAGTTACTACAATGAATAAACAGTAACAGTCCAAAGTTATTTATTTTTTTGCAACCAGTTTTTATAGTTGATGCAAAGAATTTAGAGTTGTAGTTCTGGCTGCTAACTAGTTATTAGTATTGGAGTTGTGCCTCTATAGCTTTTCCAAGACCCATGTATTAAACCTCTATCGGTCTTCTTATTTTAAAAGTTACTAAACAGTAATTACTGGAAATCTGCCCTAGTTGTAACCTATGTTAAAGAATAATCACATATTTGTTTGCGAAATCTGCCGTCAAATGTTGTCTGCCAATTTGGTCAGAAACAAGTGGGAGTTGATCTGTGAAAATGGGAAATTCTGCCTTGCTGTGACTATAATAGCCTGTGTACAGTCACACATGTCTGCCCACTGAACTATCTAATCTGCCCAATTTAGTATTAACACATATGGCCAAATTATGTAAGATATGGTCATTTAGCAGTGAGGTGAACCAAACTCCCAACAGTTGTATGCATGAGGCTAGAAATACACTAGCTTACCTCTGAATTACACTAGGATTACTGCCATTGTGTGTGCTGTGTATACTCACATGCAGGAAAGTGACATTTAAATGTTTGCTTTTTTTGGTGACTAGTGTAAGCGTTAAAATGGAGAGATTGCATTCTATGGGATGTATATGTGTGAGATGAGGTGCATCTGGAAAGAGAACTATAATAAGCACTAAAGGGTAGAAGAAGGCTTTAATTGAATACAAAAGAAGACACTGACAGAAATAAAATGTGGAGGTATACAATCATGTCTTTGTATGTATAACGTATTACAGTCTAACACACACAGAAAAAAAAAAGATACGTTGTCTTATGTCCCACAATGGCATTGCTGGTATGTGAAATTTATGTACAATTTGACACGCAAGGCATATGTATCAAAGTGGCCACTTGGTGACACTAAAGAGTTATAAATGCGGTGAAAAGACGGTAACTATGCGGTTTTTTTTTCCCCCTTGAATCACAGTCACTGCAGTTAAAACATTCTAGACTCCCAAAATGCCAAATGGACCTCTAGAGAAATTCTAACCACAATATACATGAAATTAGAATATCTATATACCACAATTATGAAATACTACTTTTATGCACAGGATGCACCACACAAAATGGAAGAGTAAAAGTACTGCTAACAAGATTACATACTGTATTTTTGGCATGTGGCGCGTATGTGAAGTAATTCAGAGGTTGATTAAGAGCAGTGGTTTCCAAACTATGGGGCTTGACTTTATTTTAAGTAAGACACACTTGCCTCAGTTATATATATATATATATATATATATATATATATATATTTATATGCATGCACAGGCAAATAGGGATAATGGAGGAAGCCTAATATATACATGGGGGGGAGTAGTAGTAACTAGATATTTAGGATATATTGTGTGTGTATTCAGAGCCCATGTTTAATTATAAATAAGTTCTAGTAAATACATTTGCAGGTGCAGTGCATTAAATTAGCAAGTGTCAGGATTATTTACTATTAGACTAATGTGATTGCCATGGGGAAAAATGATATTTCATACAAACTTCTCAGTGCATTCAATGGTACTTTATGTACATTGGGCTTGTTGGTCAGAGGTGTAGACACACCCAGGACATTGAGACTTGTAGTTGGCTAAATTCACTCTCTGAAATTAGATTGTATCCATCTTCACAAAACTAGCCATCCAAGACAGAGGCACATTTGGTATGGTAGACAAGTGGCCCTGTGCAGATGTCTATACAGATGGGAAAACAATTAGAATGATGCCACATCATTGTACAACCATATTGTATAAACTCATTGCAGCTTTGAACATATACTTTTTACCTATGCTACTTCCTCCACCCAATCTTTTTCAAATGTGATATTACATCCCCTCTCCAACTCCAGCGAATGACAGTTTGATGACTCTTTACTGTACCCATGGCTTAGTCTGGTAGTGATTAAGGCACAGTGAAAAATGGTGCAGAACAACTGGTTAAAGGGTGAAATATCCAATGGCTTGTGAATACACTTATGGTAGAATTGTTTGCTGGGTCATGAAATGTTATTTCTTAGCAACGTAACAACAACTTCTTTTTTTTTTCATTCTATAGTGTGATGTGTTTACATGCTAGTCTGCTCCATTTATTTAAAGTGAGAATTAAAATATGCAAGAAAAAAAGATAATTGCTACAACACTAAAAACCATTCAGTCTCCAAATTCCAAAATGTATTTAAAAAACAAAAATTGTATATAAAGCTCCATGAAAATATATTTGTAAATAAACTCCTCCAGTTAATTAGTGATGGAGTATGATGCCCAAGACCCTAGTTGTCATTCCAGGCATTAGCAGATAAAGGCATTTAACAATTAAATAGGCTGAACTGTAGTAGACTGTGTAGCTGAATGGAAGAATGCGGGGGGCAAATATATCAAGCTGCGATTTGCCATTTTCCACAATTTTCTCAGGCAAGCTTAAACTCACCGATGTATGAAAGTCCGAGTTGATAGAAAATCGCCAGTAAAGTGAGTTTTTCAAAATCGTCATTCCAAGAATAGTTAGAAATCGCAGCTCCAATGTCTTGCCACTAGCAATACAAGTCGTCATATGTATGAAGCTGTGATTTTTCAAACTCGCCCAAGTTTGATGTGAAAATCACCACATTAAACATGCTGTTTTGGATAGGCATGTGCGAAAAATTACACCATAAAATGCCAAAAAATATTTTAAAAAGTTTTGGGCTTCTGTTCAATGTGCACAACAATCAAACATTTGCACGCTGCAGGATTACTGTTTGATTATAAAGGAGAAACATTTGAACTATTATACATTGCTCACCAGCCTTAGGTTGGGACAGAGGTCTGTCCGTGTCCTGTACACTTATACCTTCAAGGAGTTCAATTGGAATGAAGCTGCTTGAACTCTTCCTCATAGGAGGTGTATGTTACCACCAGAGTGGACCAACCAGCAGTCCCTTGAAGCTGCTCGCCTTTCTCTTAGCCTTTTGATATCTGATATTCTTTTGCAGCAGTTTTTTATTAACCCCTTGATGGGGCCAACGTATTTACGGCATAGCATTTGAGTCCAAAGCTGCTTTTTTTTGTGCAATAGCGGTCTTGGCAGCCAAACTGCCCAAAATGTGCTCATACACTCGGACTAAACTGTATAAGCGCACAATTTTTCAGCAAAACTAAAGCGCACATTGCGCCCAGAATTTGTTTTGCAAAAAGAAGTCCCTACATCTTCCCCCAACTCCTGCTCCTCTCTCTCCTCTTCCCCACTCTCCCTAGACTCCTCAACTCTCCTTCTTCTCACCATCCTAAATGACAAACAAAACACGGGAAACACTGAAAACAAAAAAAAGCACCTAAAAAAATACTAAACACACAGACAGACAAGGGCAGATAAATCAATTAAGAAAAAAATCAACAAATATCACTTTCAACACCACTGTTACAATCTCCCAGACTGTCCCAGATACAGCAATCTGAACAGCTGGCCGTGCCTGGCATCACTTTAGTCACTTAGCAATGAATACACCTTTTCTGCCACCATGAAGGATATATTATGGTGTCCTTATGTTCACCAAAACCACTTATTAATGTTTCACACTTAAATCACATACACATGTAGCATGAGCCTCCCTGGGCTTTGTAAGTTCACAAAAAATCAAGGAGAACGCACTAGCCTAAATTTATTTAATCTGAAAAATGTTTCCAAGGCTTGGTTACAAAATATTAATAAAAAGACATACAATACGTTACACAAATATGTTTCAGAAAATAACATAAGAAATAAACCCAGAATCACTACTTACTAGTTAAGACTTGCCGTGTGTGTGAGGGAACACCATTGAAAAATATGTGACATTTCAGTTTTGATAGACCCCCTTATGAAAATGCACACATTATTGAGTTCTCACCTTTGCTCGTTCTGCTTGGCTAGATGGTTTACAACTTGGGGCTTCAAACTCCTTAGAGATGCCTATCTCTCCCTGGTCTTGCTAATTTCAAACTTCCAACCAATCACAAATAAGTACTGGTTTGCAAATGGCGATTTTAAAAATAAACATGGGCAATCTTGAGAGTTTTTAAAATTGCTTCAACTCGCTCAAAATTTACTATGATTTCTGATTTGAGACTACAAATCGCTATTTAATACATATGGCAACTTGATGGCTCAAATTGCCAGTGATCTCTAGCAATTTGCGATGATTTCAAATTGTGGCAAAAATTGCAACTTGATACCTTTACCCCCAGGAGTTTGTCAAATCGGTGCACTAAAATCCATTCAACCTGTGTGCTTTCAAAGTTCTCCATGTTGCTATGCCTGGGAAATAGCTGTTGTGAGAGAGAGGTTCTAATTATTGGACCAACACATTTTACTAGTTGGGTGTGGGGATATTGACCCTGTCTGGAAATCTTAAATCTTCCATGCAACCTAGTTTAAAATATTACTAACTTATTGTTGCTCTATGCACCCATTTTCCTACCCATTCTGTAACATAGAAAAGAAATCAGTTCCATTCACCATATTATAATAGTGGAGGTGAGTGGGAGAGCTAATCAGAAGCCACACTCTCTTGATTGTGTCTTCTCATTGGTTTTCACACACATTACCCTAGATTCACAGAGTCACACTGCCACAGTGGGTGATAGAGGAAGATGGTGCATTGGTAATGGTTACTATAATCTCCTGTAGCTTTATTTTTACATCCATAACTACTCATATAATTAACAGAGATTACAGTAACTTTAAGGAGTTTAGCATTTTATCTTTTGCTAGCTAATATCCATTTATATGCTTTCTCATGGGGGCGGGGTAACTCACACAAAAACAGGTTTTATTGCAACAATAATTTAAATAATTGCTAGTTGAAATGCTAATTGTGTTATGGTGTTTCTATTTACATTTAGCTGTCTTGCAAAAGGTGACATCACATCATGCTGTGCCCAGCAGCATGGAAAATAAAACGGGCCTAATTTTATAGTTTATTTTGTTTTTTTGGGTTTTTTATTTGTTTGTTCTGTTTGTTTTTTCCGTAATTTCTTTATTAAAGTATGTCAGAATGAACATAAATGTTCATAGAAAAGATGCATACACTTTACAGCATAGGCAATAATAATCAAATCCAATAATTTAACATGTGTTATACATTTCAACAAGGAGGTAATCATGGAAATAAGCTACTCCGAGCCGACTGCGCATTTTCAACAATAGTTATAGGTACAACATTGAGATTGGAGAAGTAAAGAAAGAAGCTGCATCGAAATTAACCTTTTATGCAGCATGTAGGAGCCATCGCTGAAGGTGAGATATTCTATTGAAGAGTTTATAGATTGATGGGTGGGTCATTTGCACACATACCAAATAGTGTCCCTAAAGCAACCCTAAAACATGTTCTTTATTTGGTCTGAGTGAGTGAAGCTTTCCCACATATCAAAAAATACTTTGGTACACTGTTCTTTTCTCAAGGATGCTTCCACCCAATCCATTCAGAATATATGGAACAGTTTTTCCTAAGCAATGAAGGGGAGGGGGTGGGATGGTGCAGTCAGGACCAATATCTGGAGGACACTTGTCCATGCAGCTACCGAGATTGCAAATAGAAATTTTCTACCTGATACTTTTATACCTCTGGGCAATATTTCAAAGATTGCCCATGCCCCTGTTAAAGGGAGATAACTAACAAGGTTATTTGTGAACCTCTAGACGTGGGTCCAGAACAGTTTCCCCAGCGGGAAGTTCCACAAGCAAAGGGTAACATCTGCAATTGGGGAGCCACATTTCAGATCAGCCTATCTGTACCTAGCCATGGAGAGCAGGTTAACGTAGGTGGCCGTGGTGTGGTGGTTCGGCGGTAGTCTGTAATGTAGTACGGTTGGGGCGGTGGTGGTCTGTAGAATTAGTAGGTTCAGTCCATGCCAAGCTAAGGTAGGAAGAAGAGGGTAGAAGTGTTGTTAGAGAAAGTTTTCCAGGGTACGTGGTGAGGAAGGAAGTGGGGTAGTAAGGGAAAGGAACAGGAATTAGGGGAAAAAGGAGTGGTGGACTGGTAGTAGGGGGAAAATAATGTGGAAGAAGGGATTCCCTTAGTGGGTGATCACGGGTTACGGGGTTAGAAGATAGGGCGTACTAAAGGATGGGATGGAGAAAGGGTTAAAGGGTTAAGGGTATTATTTTTAGTAAAGGGTTCACTATAAGGTCTAAGAATAATATAAATTCGGGTAGAGCGGGTAAAGTGCACATAAGGGTGGAAGTGCTGTTAAGCAGCAAAGTGGGAGTAGAAAGGAAGAAGGTGGAGATGAAGGTAAGGAAGAGGTACTAGAGTTGGAGGCAGAAAGATAGGGGTAGATGAGAACAGACATGAAGTGCAGTTTCAAATGTCAGTGAGTATAGTGAGATATAGGAAATAAAAATTATGTGACAGTGCAAATTTTAATAGCACCAACAGTATATTTCTATATAGGTGTAAAGTGAAAGATAGAGATAATGTGCGGAGAGATATATACATCGGAAAATTATAGTGGTAGGTGTTATATATTGTGTGAAGAGGAGTGGCAGATGGTGGGAAAAAGGATCAAGCAGTAGCAGGGATCTGGAGGTGGATAAACAGGCAGCCGCATGGATAGAAGTAAAGGCAGGGGTACGAGTAGAGATGGGAAAATGAAAAGATGTTAAAAAAGATATTGGAAGGAGATAAAGGTTAGAAAATAGAGATATGTGTGAATAGGTAAAGATGAAAGGAGAATGAAAAGGAGGTAGGGACAGAGGTTGAGAGATAGGAGTAAAATAAGTGCAGTATATGTTGTAGTTAGGAAAGACAGTTTAGAGTAAAGTAAGGGTGAGAGGGTTAAATAGATACAATATAATTAAAGTAGTGGGAGATGCGCGTGCATCTCTGCTTTAATTTATCGGGGCGATTGTGCGCAGCTGAATATTGTGTGTCAGGACAGAGGTGTTGTGTAATATTTTAGACATGTGGGGGTGTGTGTTGTGGCATAGGAGTATTATGTGATAAGGGGCTAAAGGAGTAATTGTGTTTTTGGTGAAATGTACGTCGGGTAGTTGACGTTAGCTGTGACGTCACAACCCAAAAGTGGGGCCAGCTCCTATATACATGTTTGAAAATACTGAAATGAAATAAGATTATTTTTGTGCATTTAATTTATACTATTAATTTGGACACATCAGCTCCCTATATATCGGTGTATTAGGGGATGAAAATTGATGTATGGACTCCTATAGATAGCTCTATTACAGACAGATCCATAGGCACTGATAACAGAGGACTCTGAGATAGAAGGAGACCTTGAGGTAAATGTATCAAGGTCCGATTTTGCAAATCCAGCGATTTTCTCAGGAGAGTTGAAACTCGCAGATGTATGAAGCTGAGATTTAATGTAAAATTGCCGGCGTTGTGCTTCTGTCAAAGTCATTATTTGCAAAATCGCTAGAGATCAAACTCCCAACTGTTTTCCACTGCAGCTATACAAGTCTCAAATGTATGAAGCTGCGAGTAAGCAAACTCAGGAGAGTTTGCTTTCAAACACGACAGATACAACACCGCCCAGTGGTGTAGGAAGAGCCCTAGTGCACTGGGCTGGGTGTCCCTAGTGGGGGGGCCCACTCATTTTTTTGAGCGGGCCCCACTCCCTAGGGAATCCAGCCCAGCGTTGAACAGTCTAGGGGTGGTTAGCCATTATGGCAGGGGGACCCCTGCCGCGCGTCCCCCTGCTATAGTGCCGCCAACCCTGGCTGGTTTGCCTAGTGCTGGTAAAGTGAAAATCGGGGGGACCCCACGCAAAATTTTTCCCCGATTTTCACAGGACCAGCACTAGTCAGGCAGCACTAGGGTTAAGCATAAATAGCAGGGGGACCCCACGTTTGTTTGTTTTTTAACTTTTATCTATTCTTTAACTTTTTTACACTGCCAGGGCAGTGTAACAGTGATGTGTTGATGCAACACGCTGCTATCAAGCAGCGTGTTGTATCTGGCGTGATTAGAAGCAAACTCTCCTGAGTTTTCTAACTCGCAGCTTTATACATTGGAGACTTGTATAGCTGCAGTGGCAAACAGTGGTGAGTTTGATCTCTGGCGATTTTGCAAGTAGCGATTTTGACAGAAGCAGAACTCTGGCGATTTTGTATGAAAACTCAGCTTCATACATCGGCGAGTTTCAACTCTCCCGAGAAAATCGCTGGAGTTGCAAAATCGCAGCTTGATACATTTACCCCCTGGTCTGTTCACCACAGCACATTCCTTTTAAACAGTGTTTGCAAAATGCAAATGGCACTTGGCAGAAATGGCAGATCACACATTTGTGGCTAAAATAGAACACCGTGCAATCAAACAGGAAATTTGTGGTTAGTAAAATACAACTTTTCAGTGCACACAAAAACACATTCTAACTACCGTATGGTGCATATTGTCAAAGAGTAACCAGTTTATAGGGCATGTTGTACCCATTACTGTAAACTATAGAGTTCCATAACTATGTAAACATTGAGGGCCATATGTAGAGTTGCAATTAATGGCAAAAGCATAGGCATAGATGATGCCAGTAAAATGTATGCAATTTGGATAATATGCATGAGTATATTAAGGTACCTGCAAGTCTGCATAGTACGTAAATTGTATACATTTGAGTAAGATGCACTTAAAGCTTAAGCATATCTTGTGTTACAGAGCAGAAACAAATTGGGGGATCCCCACTAGGAAAAACAAGCCTTTGCTGAAATCACTAGTGCTATTCTCATACCCCTGTGTGGTGAGTGTGGGTTTGCTTCTTTTTTGTTGTTGTTGCAGACCCGCTCTCCCTATGTAGCCCTGCACTGACCAGCCTGTGGCTGCTTTTGCATTCTGGCAGGGGGACCCCAGGCTGCAGGATTTCCCTGCATTAGTGGCACCAGCCCAGGCTGGCAAAGCCTAGAGCTGATAATAGTAAAATGGGTGGAGCACCTTAACCTGTTCTGTTAAGAGCTATGCCACAAATTAGTCATAACTGCCATTTTGTTCATATAAAGAAGCTGAGAAATTCCTATGTTCTGAGCTCATAGAACTCCAAGTTAAAAACCCATGATCTAAATGATTTCTTGTTTGTTGGGCTAGTGGACAATGAACAAAACCAATTTGGTATATTTTGTGTGGATAAAACTGGTTACTTATTTTATCCTCTCTAGGTGTATATATAGGTGCGTGAGTATATATACAGATATAGATCATCATCATCATAATCATAACATTTATTTATATAGCTACAGCAGATTCCATAGCGCTTTACAATTGGGAACAAATAGTAATAAAACAATACTGGGTAATACTTACAGAGAGGTAAGAGGGGCCTGCTCGCAAGTTTACAATCTATGGGATAATGGTTTGATACACAATGGTAAGTGCTACATCGTATTGAACATTTTTTGAGCTAGAATGCACATTAACACAACGATGTTGATCAGAGGGTTGTTGTCTTGTGTAGAGGGTGGTAATAGGGTAACCTTGGGAGATTAAGATGGTGGTTGAGGAATATTATATGCTTGTCTGAAGAGGTGGGTTTTTACAGAATGTTTGAAGACTAGAGGAAAGACTTATTGTGCGAGGAAGTAAATTCCACAAAGTGGGTGCTGACAGAAAAAGTACTGTAACCGGGAATGGGAGGATGTGATGAGAGTGGAAGAGAGACGCAGATCTTGTGCAGAATGGAGGTGCTGAGTTGGGAGATAATTTGAGACAAGTGAGGAGATGTATGTTGGTGCAATTTTGTTGATGGCCTTGTATGTAAGTAGAAGAGTTTTATATTGATTTCTTTGAAAAACAGACAACCAACGTAGAGACTGACAGAGTGGGTCAGCAGAGGAAGGACAATTTGCAAGGAAAATCATTCTAGCTCAGGGTTTCCCAAACCCAGTCCTCGAGGCTCCCCAACAGTGCAGGTTTCCGGATCACATGTGACATGATTAGTACCACCTGTGGATCTGTTACAATGTGTCAGTCAGTAAAGAATACACCTGTGCTCCAGCAAGGAGATATGGAAAACCTGCACTGTTGGGGAGCCCTGAGGACTGGGTTTGGGAAACCCTGTTCTAGCTGCTGTATTCTAAATAGATTGTAGGGGCTCAAGTCTGATTTTGGGAAGACCAGTAAGGGAATTGCAATAGTCGATGCAGGAGATGATGATGAGTTCATGAATTAAAGTTATTTCAGTGCGAGATATGTATGTATTCTGGATATGTTTTTTAGAGGTATTCAACATGATGTAAATATAGAGTTGATGTGGGGAATAAAGGATAGTTGTGAGTGAAGGATTACACCTAGGCAGCGAGCTTGCGGGGTGGGATTTATGGTCATGTTGTCAACAGAAATAGAAATACCAGGCAGGAAGCTTCTATTGGTGGGTGGGAATATTATTAATTCTATTTTTGAATGATTGAGTTTGAGTTTGTGAGAGGACATCCAAGATGAAATGGCAGAAAGACAGTCAGTAACGCGAGACAACACAGATGGTGAAAGATCAGAAGAGGATAGATAGATTTGTGTATCATCCGCATAGAGATGATACTGAAATCCAAAACAGCTTATTAGTTTTCCAAGAGAAGTGGTGTAGTTAGAGAATAGCAGAGGATCTAGGACTGAGCCTTGTGGTACTCCAACTGATAAATGAAGCGGAGCAGAGGTGGATCCAGAGAAATTAACACTGAAAGAGCGATTAGATAGGTAGGATAAGAACCAGGATAGAACAGTGTCTTGAAGACCAAGAGATTGTACCATCTGTATGAGGAGAGAGTGATATATAGATATATCTATAATATACTGTGTCAGAAACACTGGGAACCCAGGTTAAACAATTGGAAGGCAATACAGTATGAAGAATTAAAGATTCAACATGATAAAAGAAAGCACAGGAAAAAAACTATTAATGTCACCTGTTAATGATATAGTTATTAATGACAAAACATTTTTGAAAAGAAGAAAAATGTTTTTCTGTTATTTTAGTCTATAAAATACATTTATGAAAATGTTATGCTCTTTTCACCTGCTCCTGATTGCAAAACACATGTTCTAGCATGCATACACAGCTCTCATCACTAGTAATTGGCACTTTCATCCAACCTGTAGCTAGTGCAAGCGATATCACAGAAAAACAAATACCTTAGAGATGCCCAATGCTTGAATTGGACGTTGGTGCATGCGCTCGAGCTTGGTTAGCCTTTACTGTACATTGACTATGTGCATATGCCCATTCACCTCCCTATTCTGCCCATGAAATCGTAGGCTGTAGTAAGCGTTCTTTGCGCTCGAAGATTAATTGGATGTTGCTGCATTCAGTGGCGTTTGGCTTAGTTCTGGGCATGCGCAGAACAATTTTACACAAAATATTGCACATATCGGAATTTACATTCCTTAATGAATCAGGCCCAAAATGTCTATTTTCATACTGCACATTTGTTTTTTCTGTTGAATTTATGTATAACACTCTGAATATTTTATGTAACCTTTAAAAGTGTATTCTGTTAACTGACCTGAGTCTGACCTAGGCAAGTGTCATTGGTCTTTTGAAACTAGCAAGGCCCAGAGACAGATCTCTGAGTAGTTTGTGTATGCAGAGGAGTTAGACTTAGCCGGCAGAAAGATCAGAAAGAAGAGATTCTCTGAGGTGCCTAAACATATATCTTAGTAATAGATAATTAACTTAGGGGAAAACTGTCACTCACCGTACTGTGAGTGCCTCTTCTCGGACATTTAGGAACCGTGGCCGTCCTCCATCCTGAGGGTCTGCGCATGCGCAGCCCTTTCCTATACTTCTGTGTATGTCCCTTTAACTCAATTGGCAGATCAGGCAACACTCCCTATATTAAGCACCTGTGGTCAACACCACGTTGCCTGATCTTGGAGTCTCATTCCCTATGAGTCTCTGAAGGTGTTCCTGTATTCCTCGTGTTTTCAGCGCTGCTGATTCCTGTGGTTTCCAAACCACTTCTACCTCTGTGGTTTCCAAACCACTTCTACTACTGTGGTTCCCATACCACTTCTACCATCAACTGTATCATCGTGACTGTTTGCTGATTCCTATCCGCTGCCTCCGTGCACTACAGTCTTCCAAACCACTTCAACGCTATTACATATCATTGTGACTGTTTGCTGATTCCTATCCGCTGCCTCCGTGCACTACAGCCCTCTAATCCACATCACGCTATTATATTTCACTGTGACTGTTTGCTGGTTCCTACCCGCTGCCTCCGTGCACTCCAACCTTACTTTACATCCACTCACCTGTTCCTCATCAAGTCTGTGAGCTGATTCCTATCCGCTGCCTTCGTGCACTACAGCCTCCAGCCTACAACTCGCCTGTGTTCATTATCGTGACTGTTAGCTGATGTCTATCCGCTGCTTCTGTGCACTACAGCCTTCAGCCTACAACTCGCCTGTGTTCATCATCGTGACTGTTAGCTGATGTCTATCCGCTGCTTCCGTGCACTACAGCCTCCAGCCTACAACTCGCCTGTGTTCATCATCGTGACAAGTTAGCTGATTCCTATCCGCTGCCTCTGTGCACTGCAGTCTCTTCTCAGCTCTCCTGTGTTTCCTCGAGACTGCTGCTCTCATTGCCATTCGCTACTCTCCGTGATCAACAGCTCCTGGTCCACTCTGCTCTCCTGTGTTCCATCGCTACTGACACCTATTGGTTGCTACTGGTTACCTCCGTGTACCGCAGAGTCCTGCTGCTGCTGACCGCGCTATCACCCATCTACTGCTGACCCGCTCTCCACGCCTTCACGTGTCCCGCTGGTCTACTCTCCTGTCAGCATTGGATTTATATCTCATCAACTACTCCTCTGCTGGATCATCTTCACTCTCCTGGGTCCTCCTGGAGTCCAGTTCCACGTGTTACTGATTCCTGTGGATTCGTGTCCCTGTTGGTCTCTATCTGTGCGCTGCACCTACTAGACCGCTGCCTAAATCTATCCTGGGACTTTTCATCCAGCCGGCCTCCTGCCGCTCAGGTATCGCTGCACTCCTATCTGACTGCCTGCTTCTGAACCACGGTATGCATACTTCTCATTGACTGTGCTGGTGTATTGCATATCTTGCTGGACTGTGTTGGTTCTCCTCTGGAGTCTGCTATCCGCTGAGTCTATTGCCATCATTGACTGTGTTAACTTGTGCTGGACTTCTTCAAGAGACTTTCTATATTTGCAGACCTGTTCAGTCATTTATATATATTGTGCATGTTACTGTGGATCGTGTATAAGGTGCCTGTGTATATCCTGTGTTGCAGTCTCTCCCCGTGCACCTCCTCACATATATATTCAGTGGTACAACTTGCTAGTAGCAGACCACTGATCCCTGCCTCCAGTATCACCTGTTCCAGTATCCTCTCACATAGCAGTGGTACAACTTGCTATCGCAGACCACTGACTCTCCGGATACCTCCACTTGGATTCCATTCCTTCACTCAGACAGCGGTACCACTTGCTATCCGCAGACCGCTGACTCTCATCACCTCCTCGTTTCTGTTGGACATTTCCCCTCACTATAGCAGTGGTACAACTTGCTATCGCAGACCACTGACTACCTTCACGTGTCCTTGTCCTACAGTTCCTCGTGTACTATTACCTCCATATTACCAGTGCTGCTAGTCATAGACTTTCCTGAGCATCTCATCACCTGCTCTTTCCTGTTCCGTGATCACCCAGCTACCAGAGTACCCTATTACCATCTACATTGCTCTGGTAAGCCTACCACCTGGTGATCCCTGGGTAAAGACTCCTAGTGCCCGTGACAGTAAGATCAGGCCATGACAGACCCAGATACGGAACCTACAGCCAAAGAGATGCTGCAGCATCTGGTCAGCCGTGTGGAGCAACAGGATGCCCGCCAACAGCTGTTACTTCAGTGTTTTCAATCGTTAACCTCCCAAGGAACATCTGGACAGACTGTGACAGCTACTACTGAGGCTCCTGTGCTTTCCTCCGTTTCCCCAGTGCCATCCCAGGTGTCTACAGCTTCTACGCTTCACCTGCCTACTCCGTCAAAGTACGATGGGGACCCCAAAACTTGTAGGGGTTTCCTTAACCAATGTTCAGTCCATTTTGAGCTCCAACCTCAAAATTTTTCTACCCATCGTTCCAGAGTGGCCTATCTTATCTCTTTGTTTTCTGGACAAGCCCTGGCTTGGGCCTCCCCTCTGTGGGAAAGAAACGACCCAATATTGCAAGATAGTGCCAAATTCATTTCTACATTCCGAAGTGTGTTCGATGAACCAGGTCGTGTGACCTCCGCTGCTTCCAGCATCCTCCGTCTGCGACAAGGATCTCATACAGTAGGACAGTACGTCATTCAATTTAGGATCTTAGCCTCTGAACTTCAGTGGAACACTGAAGCCCTAGTTGCCGCCTTCTGGCAGGGGCTCTCCGATAAAATTAAAGATGCACTGACTACCCAGGAGCTTCCTTCGTCACTTGAAGATCTGATCTCTCTTTGCCATCGTGTTGATATGAGATTTCGTGAAAGAGAGGCTGAGAAAACAACTTCTGCTAAAGCACCTCTTCGTTCTAACCCTCAATTTCGTCCAGTTTCACCCTCTGTGATTCCCATGGAGATAGGACGTTCCAAATTATCTTCAGAGGAGAGGAAACGAAGAGTAAAGAATAGACTCTGTATCTATTGTGCTGATTCCACTCATATGCTCAGCTCTTGCCCTAAGAGATCGGGAAATGCCAGGCCCTAACTAGTTCTGGAGAGGTGAAGTTAGGGTCCCTGGAGTCCTCTCCATCTTCCATGAAATCTAAAGTCTGCGCCTTTGATGTTACAATTTCCTGTGCTACCAAAACCTTTGAGTCACAGGCATTGATTGATTCCGGAGCAGCAGGAAATTTTATTTCCAAATCATTAGTAAATCAATGGTCCCTACCAGTGATTACCTTAAAAACACCCATTACTGTGACGGCTATAGATGGATCACGTCTCATCAACGGTCTCATCACCCAGAGTACGTCTCCAGTAACCCTTCTGATTGGTGCCCTGCATCATGAAGAAATATCGTTTTTAATCCTCCCTGTTACGACTAGTCCAATTGTCTTAGGCCTTCCATGGCTTCAGTGTCACTCTCCCCAGATTGACTGGCGCACCCCTCAAGTCACGTCTTGGGGGTCTGAATGTCACCATCGTTGCCTTTCCCAAGTCATTCCTCTCAAAGTACAGCAATCTTCCATCTCATCTACCTCACCGGGACTCCCTCCTCAATATGCTTCATTTACTGATGTTTTTGATAAAGCTCAGTCTGAACGTCTTCCTCCTCATCGTTCTTGGGATTGTCCGATCGATCTTCTACCTGGCAAGACTCCCCCCAGGGGCCGGGTCTATCCACTCTCGTTACCTGAAACTCAAGCTACATCTGAGTATATACAGGAGAACCTCCAGCGTGGGTTTATTCGACCTTCCACCTCTCCCGCTGGAGCTGGGTTCTTCTTCGTTAAAAAGAAGGATGGATCTTTACGCCCTTGCATAGATTTTCGTGGACTCAATGCCATTACTATCAAGAATCGGTATCCCATTCCGCTGATCACTGAGCTATTCGATCGCATCAAGGGAGCCCGTATCTTTACTAAGTTGGATCTTCGTGGTGCCTACAATTTAATCAGAATCCGTTCCGGTGACGAATGGAAGACAGCGTTTAACACCAGAGACGGGCATTACGAATATCTGGTAATGCCTTTCGGGCTGTGTAATGCCCCCGCTGTTTTTCAAGGCTTCATCAATGAGATCTTCCGGGACTTATTATATGTATGTGTCGTCGTCTACCTGGACGACATATTGATCTTTTCACAGGACCTGCCTTCTCACCACCAACATGTGGCAGAAGTCCTTTCCAGGCTACGGAAAAATTCATTGTTTTGTAAATTAGAAAAATGTTCATTCGAATTACCCCAGATTCCATTCTTGGGGTATATAGTTTCCGGAGTTGGCCTGAAGATGGATCCAGACAAGGTGAATGCTGTACTACATTGGCCCCAGCCAACTACTCTTCGTGCTATCCAGCGTTTTTTAGGTTTTGCCAATTACTATAGACGCTTCATTCAAGACTTTTCTTCCATTGCATCTCCTATTGTGGCCCTGACTAGGAAGGGGGCTAATCCTAAGCAATGGTCACCTGAGGCTCTTCAAGCCTTTCAAACACTAAAAGAGTCCTTCTCTTCGGCTCCAATCCTTCGACAGCCTGATGTGACACTCCCCTTCTTCCTGGAAGTAGATGCCTCTAATGTGGGCTTAGGAGCTATTCTCTCTCAACGCTCGGAACAGCAAAAATTCCATCCTTGTGCCTTCTATTCTCGGGGCCTCCTGCCCGCAGAGAGGAATTATACTATCGGGGACAAGGAGTTATTAGCTATCAAAGCTGCATTAGAGGAATGGAGATACTTATTGGAGGGAGCTCGCCATCCGGTGACGATCTTCACGGACCATAAGAACTTGTCATATCTCCAGTCTGCCCAATGCTTGAACCCTCGTCAAGCAAGATGGTCTCTTTTCTTTTCCCGTTTTGAATTAATAATAACCTTCAAACCAGCTGCCAAGAACAAAAAAGCTGACGCTTTATCTAGAGCTTTTGTTACGTCCTCTGATATAGAAGAGGTTTCCAACCATACCATTCTAGACCCCAAATGTATCTCACTGGCTGCTTCATCCACCAAAACGCTACCATTTGAGAAGACCCTTGTGCCTTCTACTCTAAGGAGGAAAATCCTTTCGTGGTTCCATGCCTCTCGTTTTTCTGGACACGCCGGTGAACACAAGACCTTTGAGATCCTCTCTCGAAGTTACTGGTGGCCCTCAATGAGGAGAGACGTCAAAGAGTTCATTGCTTCCTGTGAGCTATGTTCCCAGTTCAAATCCTCCCGCAGAACTCCAGCAGGGTTGCTGCGACCACTACCCGTTCCGTCCAAACCGTGGACCCATATTAGTATGGATTTCGTTACTGACTTACCACCTAGTAAGAATCATAACACTATTTGGGTGGTGGTGGACAGATTTTCGAAGATGGCTCATTTCATTCCTCTATCTGGTTTGCCTTCCTCGTCTACTCTGGCTGAACATTTCATTAAAGAGCTCTTCCGTATCCATGGATGTCCTTCTGAGATTGTGTCGGATAGAGGAGTACAATTCGTTTCCAGATTCTGGCGAGCCCTTTGTAAAACCTTGGGCATACGATTAGCACTCTCATCTTCTTACCATCCGCAATCTAACGGACAAACTGAACGTGTCAATCAAGATCTTGAGACTTTTATAAGGATGTTCTCTTCAGCCAATCAAGACAACTGGGTAGAGTTGCTTCCTTGGGCTGAATTCGCCCATAACAACATGTACCATGAGTCATCATCCAAAACTCCATTTTTTGTGGTCTACGGTCACCATCCGTCTTTTCCGGAATTTCCTGCCCTCCCGCCCACCCAAGTTCCTGCGGTGGAGACTGCTTGTCAGACCTTTAAAAATATCTGGTCTCAGGTCAAAACCTGTTTAAAGAAGACATCTATCAAATATAAATCTTTCGCAGATAAGAAGAGGCGGGCTATTCCACCACTAAAAATTGGAGATCGTGTCTGGTTATCTACTAAAAACATTCGTTTGAAGGTTCCATCTATGAAATTCGCCCCTCGTTTTATTGGTCCATATAGGATCATTCAAGTAATCAATCCAGTATGTGTGAAACTTCTTCTTCCTAAGAATCTTCGGATTTCTAATGCCTTCCATGTGTCTTTACTCAAACCTCTTATTATCAACTGTTTCTCAAATCCTCCCTCAGCTCCGCAGCCAGTTCAAGTTCATCAGGAGGAGGATTTTGAGATTACTGAGGTACTAGACGCAAAAATTTCGCGAGGAGTCCTCCGTTTCCTCGTTCATTGGAAGGGCTTTGGTCCTGAGGAGCGCTCTTGGATCAAAGCTGAAGATCTTAATGCTCCTGCCCTTTTGAAGAAGTTCTACTCCAAAAATCCGGACAAGCCCGGTTCCAGGCGTTCTGTGCCCACCTTTAAAAGGGGGGGTACTGTCACTCACCGTACTGTGAGTGCCTCTTCTCGGACATTTAGGAACCGTGGCCGTCCTCCATCCTGAGGGTCTGCGCATGCGCAGCCCTTTCCTATACTTCTGTGTATGTCCCTTTAACTCAATTGTCAGATCAGGCAACACTCCCTATATTAAGCACCTGTGGTCAACACCACGTTGCCTGATCTTGGAGTCTCATTCCCTATGAGTCTCTGAAGGTGTTCCTGTATTCCTCGTGTTTTCAGCGCTGCTGATTCCTGTGGTTTCCAAACCACTTCTACCTCTGTGGTTTCCAAACCACTTCTACTACTGTGGTTCCCATACCACTTCTACCATCAACTGTATCATCGTGACTGTTTGCTGATTCCTATCCGCTGCCTCCGTGCACTACAGTCTTCCAAACCACTTCAACGCTATTACATATCATTGTGACTGTTTGCTGATTCCTATCCGCTGCCTCCGTGCACTACAGCCCTCTAATCCACATCACGCTATTATATTTCACTGTGACTGTTTGCTGGTTCCTACCCGCTGCCTCCGTGCACTCCAACCTTACTTTACATCCACTCACCTGTTCCTCATCAAGTCTGTGAGCTGATTCCTATCCGCTGCCTTCGTGCACTACAGCCTCCAGCCTACAACTCGCCTGTGTTCATTATCGTGACTGTTAGCTGATGTCTATCCGCTGCTTCTGTGCACTACAGCCTTCAGCCTACAACTCGCCTGTGTTCATCATCGTGACTGTTAGCTGATGTCTATCCGCTGCTTCCGTGCACTACAGCCTCCAGCCTACAACTCGCCTGTGTTCATCATCGTGACAAGTTAGCTGATTCCTATCCGCTGCCTCTGTGCACTGCAGTCTCTTCTCAGCTCTCCTGTGTTTCCTCGAGACTGCTGCTCTCATTGCCATTCGCTACTCTCCATGATCAACAGCTCCTGGTCCACTCTGCTCTCCTGTGTTCCATCGCTACTGACACCTATTGGTTGCTACTGGTTACCTCCGTGTACCGCAGAGTCCTGCTGCTGCTGACCGCGCTATCACCCATCTACTGCTGACCCGCTCTCCACGCCTTCACGTGTCCCGCTGGTCTACTCTCCTGTCAGCATTGGATTTATATCTCATCAACTACTCCTCTGCTGGATCATCTTCACTCTCCTGGGTCCTCCTGGAGTCCAGTTCCACGTGTTACTGATTCCTGTGGATTCGTGTCCCTGTTGGTCTCTATCTGTGCGCTGCACCTACTAGACCGCTGCCTAAATCTATCCTGGGACTTTTCATCCAGCCGGCCTCCTGCCGCTCAGGTATCGCTGCACTCCTATCTGACTGCCTGCTTCTGAACCACGGTATGCATACTTCTCATTGACTGTGCTGGTGTATTGCATATCTTGCTGGACTGTGTTGGTTCTCCTCTGGAGTCTGCTATCCGCTGAGTCTATTGCCATCATTGACTGTGTTAACTTGTGCTGGACTTCTTCAAGAGACTTTCTATATTTGCAGACCTGTTCAGTCATTTATATATATTGTGCATGTTACTGTGGATCGTGTATAAGGTGCCTGTGTATATCCTGTGTTGCAGTCTCTCCCCGTGCACCTCCTCACATATATATTCAGTGGTACAACTTGCTAGTAGCAGACCACTGATCCCTGCCTCCAGTATCACCTGTTCCAGTATCCTCTCACATAGCAGTGGTACAACTTGCTATCGCAGACCACTGACTCTCCGGATACCTCCACTTGGATTCCATTCCTTCACTCAGACAGCGGTACCACTTGCTATCCGCAGACCGCTGACTCTCATCACCTCCTCGTTTCTGTTGGACATTTCCCCTCACTATAGCAGTGGTACAACTTGCTATCGCAGACCACTGACTACCTTCACGTGTCCTTGTCCTACAGTTCCTCGTGTACTATTACCTCCATATTACCAGTGCTGCTAGTCATAGACTTTCCTGAGCATCTCATCATCTGCTGTTTCCTGTTCCGTGATCACCCAGCTACCAGAGTACCCTATTACCATCTACATTGCTCTGGTAAGCCTACCACCTGGTGATCCCTGGGTAAAGACTCCTAGTGCCCGTGACAAAAACTCTGTGTCATTTTGGGCATCCATCTCCGACCAATCTCCGATCAAGCTTCCTGCCGCCTGCCTCTGGCTCCTGATGCTTCCCTGGTGCCCGCAGTCTCCTGCTTGACGCTTCCCCGCCGCTACCACCTCAGCCTCCTGATACTGCCTGGCCTGCTCTCCTGATCCGGACCCCGTGGCCGGCCTGTCGCTGACCGTCCTCCACGTGCTCCTCCATGATTTGGATCTCTCTTTTATGCTCGGTGCACCCCTGACCCGTCCATTCACCCACCGCTGCTCCTGTGGACTCTCATCCTCCTGCTCCTGTGGACTCTCATCCTCCTGCTCCAGTGGTCACTCATACTCCGGACATACTGGTGACCACTCTGCTCTCATGAGTGCTATCTATGCTGACTGCTTCTGTATTATCTCCAGCTCTACCTGCCTGTTTTAGCTCTGCAAGTACCGTTTGTTTTTCTGACCATCCGATTTGCTATGCCCCGCTCACTACTACTATTGCTGAACCTTCTGTTTAACTGTAACTTGGCTACGTAACATTGTTCCTCATCCACTGTGTTATCCTCATTTCATTGATACCTTATTGTTATCCTCATTTCATTTATACCTATACCCTGCTCTGCTATTACGTTTGTTTTCTGACTCTCTGATTTGCTCTGCCCCGCCCATTACTTCTGTTGCTGTACCTTATTGTTTCAACTGTAATTTGGTTATTTATCATTGTTCCCCATCTTCTGTTTTATCCTCATTTCATTGAAACCTGCTCACCTGCATCCTCTTCTCTGTGCCTACTAGGCTCCCTGCTTCGGTCTCTACACCCTGCCCTCTCCTTCTATCCTTTGTCGCTCCCTGTTCCCCTGTCCCCCACCATGTCGCCCCGCTCGGCTCCTATACCCATCCTCTCCCCTCGCCACCATCATGGCCCCAACCCCCACTGTCCCTTCTCTCACCCTCCCCCTCGCTCCATCAACCCCGACAATCTTATCCACATCTCCACTCTTCCCTCCCTCCCCTTCTCATGTGCCCTTTGGAACTCCAGGTCCATCTGTAACAAACTCCCCTCCATTCATGACCTCTTTATCTCCAACTCTCTTAACCTCCTAGCCATCACTGAAACCTGGATTTCTTCTTCTGACACCACCTCTCCTGCCGCTCTCTCCTACGGGGGTCTCTCCTTCACCCACTCCACCAGACCTGATGGACGTCCGGGAGGCGGTGTGGGCCTCCTCCTATCCCCTAGCTGCACCTTTCGGGTCATTCCCACTTTACCTTCCCTCTCCTTCTCCTCCTTTGAAGTTCACTCTATCAGTCTCTTCTCCCCCATCCACCTCCGCGTCTCTGTCATCTACCGTCCCCCTGGCCCCACCTCCATTTTTCTTGACAACTTCGCCGCCTGGCTCCCTCACTACCTTTCCTCTGACCTTCCCTCCATCATACTTGGCGACTTTAATATCCCTGTTGACAACCGCTCTGACCCTGCCACAATCAAACTTCTCACCCTTTCCACCTCACTTGGCCTCACCCAGTAGACCTATTCCCCCACCCACTGTCTTGGTCACTCCCTAGACATCATCTTCTCCCATCTCTGTGATCTCTCTGACTTCTCCAACTCTCCCTTCCCTCTCTCTGACCACCATCTTCTCTCCTTCACTCTGTCCTCTTCCCAGGCTCCCACCTCGCCTAAATCTACCTTCACTAGGCGCAACCTTGAGGCTATTGACCCCACTACTTTCTCCTCCTCTCTTGAAACTCTCCTCTCACCTCTCCCCTCCCTGGACTGCCCTGACCAGGCGTCTTCTCTCTACAACCTCTCCCTCACTACTGCCCTGGACATGGTAGCCCCGGCCTCCTCTATCCGCCAGCGCCGCCTCGTTCCCCAACCCTGGCACTCCAAACTCACCCGCTTTTTACAAAAGTGCTCTCGCACTGCTGAATGCATCGAGAAAATCCCGCTCCCTGGCCGACTTCCTTCACTTTAAGTTTATCCTCACCTCATTCTGCTCCAGACAATCCTTCTTTAAGTCCCTCATCTCTTCTCAGTCCTCCAATCCCTGCCGCCTCTTTGCCACCTTCAACACCCTCCTCTCTCCTCCGCCCCCTCCCTATCTGCTTCTGACTTCGCCACCTTTTTCTCTTCCAAAATTGAGGCCATCAGACTCAACATCTCCTGCCATTCCTCTCCATCCTCCGTTTCCTCTACACCTCCCCCCAGCAACCAACTCTGGCGCTCCTTCTGCCCCACATCGGGGGATGAAGTTCGCTCACTTATTCTATCCTCTCCACCCTCTACCTGTCCTCTCGATCCTATCCCCTCTCGCCTCCTTCGCTCTCTCTCTCTCCCACGGCCTGCTCTTACCTCGCTCACCTATTCAACCTATCACTCTCCTCTGGCGTAGTCCCCTCCTCTTACAAACACGCTCTTATCTCCCCCATTCTAAAAAAAACCCAATCTTGACCCCACCTCCCCTGATAACTATCGCCCTATCTCACTTCTCCCCTTTGCCTCCAAACTACTTGAGAGGATCGTCTGCTGCCGCCTCACTAGACACCTCTCGAACCATTCCCTCCTCGACCCTCTCCAATCAGGTTTCCGTCCCCTCCACTCCACTGAAACTGCCCTGGCCAAAGTCACCAATGATCTTCTAACAGCCAAATCCAAGGGTCACTTCTCCCTACTCATCCTCCTTGACCTCTCTGTGGCCTTTGACACCGTTGACCATCCCCTCCTGCTACAAACTCTTCTCTCTCTTGGCCTATCTGGGTCTGTCCTCGCCTGGTTCACCTCCTACCTTGCGAACCGCTCCTTCTCTGTATCCACGTCTGGCTCTTCCTCTGACCCCACCCCTCTCCCTGTTGGGGTCCCTCAGGGGTCTGTTCTCGGCCCTCTACTCTTTTCGCTCTACACCTCCTCCCTTGGTGCTCTCATCTCCTCTTTTGGTCTTCAGTATCACCACTATGCTGACGACATCCAACTGTACATCTCCTCGCCCGATCTTTCCTCCACCCTCCTCTCTCGTGTATCCGACTGCCTCTCTGCCATCTCTTCCTGGATGTCTTTGCGCTTTCTCAAAATTAACATCTCTAAAACTGAACTCATTGTCTTTCCTCCCGCCAGGTTCCCCTCCCACTTTGACCTCTCTATCACTGTAAACAACACCACTATCTCCTCTGTCACCCAACTTCGCTGCCTGGGCGTTATCTTCGACTCCTCCCTCTCTTTTGCCCCCCACATTCAATCCCTTGCCTAAGCCTGTCGCTTCCAACTTTGCAACATTGCCCGCATCCGTCCCTTCCTCTCTCAGGATGCCACCAAAACTATCATCCACGCACTCATTATCTCCTGCCTCGACTACTGCAACCTCCTACTTACTGGCCTCCCTCTCTCCCACCTTGCCCCCCTCCGCTCTATTCTCAATGCGGCGGCTAGACTAATCTTCCTCTCTTGCCGCTCCTTCTCCGCTTCCCCTCTCTGCCTTGCCACTCACTGGCTCCCCACCCCCTTCAGAATCCTGTTCAAACTCCTGACCACCACGTACAAGGCCCTCTCCCAGTCTACTGCCCCTATATCTCTAACTTCTTCTCCATTCACACTCCTGTCCGCTCCCTGCGCTCGGCAAATGACCGTCGCCTCTCCTCCACCCTGGTCACCTCATCCCACTCCAGAATACAGGACTTCTCCCGTGCAGCCCCCCTTCACTGGAACGACCTCCCCCGCTCCATCCGTCTCTCCCAATCTAAGCTTCAAACGGGCACTCAAAACCCACCTGTTCCTTAAAGCCTACCAATCTTCCACCTAACCCATCCTACCCGTCACTCTTCTGCCCCTTACACGTCAACTGGCTCCCTTTGTGCTTGAGTTTTGTTCACCCTCCCTTAGGATGTAAGCTCATTTTAGCAGGGCCCTCTTCCCTCCTGTCTCCATACCTGTTCTTCTGCTCTGTCTGTACTGCATCAGCCTGCCTGGAGCCTCTGAAGTTTTGGTATTTATTGTTTACTGTTCAGTTATGTCTCACCCTGTATAGTCTACTATTTGTACTGTGTACGGCGCTGCGGAACTCTTGTGGCGCCTAACAAATAAAGGATAATAATAATAATAATCTAACAGGTGAAAA
Source organism: Mixophyes fleayi (assembly GCF_038048845.1). NCBI lineage: Eukaryota > Metazoa > Chordata > Amphibia > Anura > Limnodynastidae > Mixophyes > Mixophyes fleayi. Next base: position 191,969,003 of record NC_134404.1, on the reverse strand, counting down.
ATAAAATTCATAAGGTGAGGATGAAGAGCCCAACAAGAAATGGTTTAAAAATCCCTTGTTTCAGACATAAGATTGTCCATTTGTTTGAGGAGGGTCTACCACGACTGAAATGTGTCTTTCTTTACAGTATGTACTCACACGCCAATTCCTGAACTTGTAAGTAGGGATTCTGGTTTTATTTTCTATTTTATTTTCTGAAACTCATCTGTGCAAACCTATTGTATGTCTGTTTATTACCTTTTGTAAATAAGCCTTGGAAACATTTTTCGGATTAAACATTTTATCTAGCGTACTCTCCGTGATTCTTTGGGAACTTATGAAGCCCGGGTTGGCTCATGTTACATGTGTATGTGATTTAAGTGTGAAACTTTAATAAGTGGTTTTGGTGAATGTAAGGACACCATAATAAATCCTTTGTGGTGGCAGAAAAGGTGTATTCATTGTTAATTAACTAAGGTGATGCCAGTCACGGTCGGCTGTTCAGATTGCTGTATCTGGGACAGGCTGGGCGTTCGTGACAGTCCCTATCTAGTTTTTTGTGTATCCTTGACTTATGAATACATGACAGATACAGTAATAGTGTGTTAAAGTAATTGCGACCATATTTTATAATGAGCATAACTAAATAAACTGAATACTTCACACCAATTATCTGTTTATGAAGTGCAGTATATAAAATAACACATTTTTCTCTTCTACACAAAGAATTCTTGAAGGTTATGTTGGTTATTGGATTGTGTTACAGATGGGATAGTGATCTAATACAAGTATAAATACAGTGTGAAAACTTACCTTGACAGCAACATCAATCCACAGAGAAAGGAAGAAGAACACATAATGCAGAATATACTGCACTAACTCCTCCTCTGATTGGACAAACTGCGGGGCCTCCATGCAATGTACAGAGGAGGTCACATGATATGTAAGCCAGCTGCAATAACTGAGATTGGGAGCAGAAGGCTGTGGGCTGCAAATCAAGGTTCAGCAGATCATCATCATCATTTATTCATATAGTGCCAACACGTAGCGCTTTACAATTGGGAACAAACAGTAATAAAACAATACTGGGTAATATATACATACAGAGAGGAAAGAGGGCCCTGCTCGCATCTATGGGATCGTTAACAGCCTACAGGCTGCCTGTTTCCCACCACTGGTATAGGGCATAGCTGCACGTGGTGTTGATGATAATGTTGATGCCTCATTTTCAGTAGTTGAAGTTTTGCAGACTGGCACTAGAAGTAGAGGAGTAAAGATGGACCTGTACTGCGTAATATGTCAGCACTTTATAAATAAAGGATAATGATAATATGTCTACTGGATGTCCCATTGGGCTGAGATTCAACCCACCAGCAGTTCATAGGGCTTTCACTGTTACGTCTCACTGGAGACAACTACCAATCGGTATTGGCACTGGCCTTCCTAGGGCACAGAGTCTAACGGACCCCCCCGATCTTCTCCAAGAACCGCCGCAAGGCGGGATGGTTTTAGCTGCCGGAGGCCCACAGGTCGCGGGCCCTAAGTTAGCCCACCGGCGTAGTAGAGAGATAGTAGTAGGGTGAACGGTTCTGGGAACACAGTAAAAGGCCTCATCTACTTGGTTATTAAACAGCTTAACTGTAAGAAGTAGGAAGCCAGGCGTACCTTGCTGTCTAGTAGAGAGGCACAAGGAGACAAACACGAGAGGAGTCAGGAACTGTAGCCGGTTCGGTACTCAGAAGTTCAGCCAGTGCGTACTGCCAGGGATTCAGCAGATGCAGAGTTAAATAGACAAGCCGGGTCGGTACACAGAAAGTCAGCCAGTGCGTGTTGCCAGGGATTCAGCAGATGCAGGGTTAAATAGACAAGCCATGTCGATACACATTAAGTCAGCCAGTATTCACAGGGAGAAGTGCACAGGGAAAGCACAGGGATCAGGAGCAGCTAAGTACACTTGTTGCTCTGACACAGGAGAGTGTCAGAGTGAAGACTAAATAGTGGGGAAGTTTGAATTCCCCGCCTCTCAGGTCACGTGATCAGACGGACCTAACATTAACAAGATGAATTTCAGGTGAAAGGGCAATGAAGATCTTCAATGGCTGCAGAACCTACAGGAAGTCATAAATATCAGTCACAGAGTTTCAGGACCTATCATTTTAGTAATGCTCTCCGTGAATGCTTTTTTTACTTGTTAGGTTTTGTTAAGGCAGATTTTGAGCATTTTATGTCTTTGTAATTTTAGTCTGGTGCCAGGCAAAATTGGATTGAGGCTAGGAATGGCGACTGAGCATTGTAGGAAGGTAGTTAATGTAATATGGTATCTAAATCTCTGAGATTACACGAGGGCTTAATTGTGTGCCACTGGATAATAGAGGTAAATTATCGCTCCATGGTTTACAGCATTGGGATCTATTTGAGTGACATTGGGCTGGACACAGCAGGGCCGTAACTAGGGCTCTGCGAGAGGGGCAACCGCCCCCAGGATCATATTATTGGTTAAAATTGAGGGCAGTTTTCTTTCTTGCCCCCAGTGATAACATTTTAAGTTACAGCTCTAAGACACAGTCTCCAGTGGCCCCCATGATAATGCATAATCATTTATGTGATGTGAAGCTCTTTTAGTGATACTGGGCTTCTATGTGATGCTCACGTTCTTGCCAGCTATGCAAAATCTATAAATTTAACCATGGAAGGTAGCTTACCTAGGTCTGTTTCATCACATGCCTAGTACTTTCCAGTGACTGGCATTTGTTACTTTCATAGTTGTAAAATGAAAGGTGGTTTTAGCCTGGAGTCTACTCATGAAACATTTAATTTGCTTTTTTTAACGGTGGATGGGAGAGAGGTCAGCTAAGCACAATGTAAATACTCATTGGTGCCATTGATCAGGATTATCTGCCCTATCTTGTATACATTAGTTTCATTTCTCAAGTAGTCTCTTCCATCCTGTATTCTGGTTCCTGCACATTGCACTTTTGAAAACTGTTGTCTCAGATGCTGGTCAATGGTACCAATGAGGTGTTACTATTTACGCCTTTGTAGGTCACAAAAGGATATTATTTAATGGGAAGAGTTTTACAGATTGGAGGCATTCCCTGCTGTAGGTAGATGCACCTATTTTTGCACTGACATGCAAAAACAAGATTCTGTTTGATGTGACAATCATTTTTAATTTACATATATGGGTGAAGATGTATTAAGGTGAGCATTCCCAGCCTTGTAGAGCCCTATTTCATGCCTGAAAAGGAGTTGATTTCCCCACCTCTTCTGCATTACCAGAAATTGGACCTCATTCTGTATTTTCAGTGGTAAGTTGTTTGCACTATAAGCATTGTGGAAAAACACATTTCTAGGCACATTTCAAGCACTTTCATAAAAACTTAACAATGACAATAAACACAGTCAAGAAAGTATCATTACTATCATTATAAATTTTATATTACATTAGCGGTATGTTTGTAGATAAAAAAAATGAAATTAATGAAGGAAAAGGACCCTAATGGGTATTTGTTGGATGGGGTAGGTTCTCTTCACCATGCACATTTTCAGGTAAATACACAAGCTCCTAAGACTAGACGCAGAATGATTTTTTGGCCTCTGAGATTAAAGTTAAGGGGGAGGGAATTTTATGCCACCCATTAAAAGTTCTTATCTGAAAAGACAACAAGATGATGTAGAATGTATACATGCTAATATAAATGTATTTCTTTATAAGTCCATTAAGAAGATGATAAGTGAAACGATTTCAAAAATTGGATTAGTGAGTATTTAATCATTTTAATTAGTTTCAGCTTCCTGTGATATCATCTATATATTAATAGCATAAGTACGCATTGATGAGTGACTTTGTAAGGAATTACTCTGATATTTGCACCTCTGACCACTAGAAAACTCTGTATTTGTAATTTGCCCTTAAACTTGCTATTCTCCAAGATGGCCAGAATGGCATCAAGGAGAAACCATCTTTGATCCTGTTTCCTGTTGGGACTATAATAGGTACTTCCTGGATTAGACATGTGCTTTAGTATTCTGCTTGCTCAGCTCCTGCTATTTGCTACACTTCCTTGCATCTGTAACTACCTGCTTGTGTACCGACCCGGGAAACCTCTTACTATCCGCTTATGTACTGACCCGGCAAACGTCTGACTACTCGCTGGATATCTCCTCGGCTATTGGGCTTCAGATAATACCACCAGTATTGTTGCAAGCCTTAAAATGGATCCCGCCGAAGATATACCTATCTATTTCGGCGCATGGCAAATTTAACCACCGTGCTAATTGAATACCAGCGGAGCTGAAATTCCAGAAAGACAGTTTATTGGCTCTCAAATCACAGGTTAAGCAAGAAAGTCATGTTGTCTCTCAAAAGGCTTGTGACGCACATATTGGTTTCCAGGAATTTCTAATTAGAAACTCTCAACATAAGGAACGTATTGCAGAGTTGGAGAACAGGTCACCACAAGTGCCTGTAACATCGCCGTCCCCTGAGGCTCTCCCTCTCCCACCAGCTCGGTTTGGAGAGGACCCTCAAAAGTTTTGCAGATTTATCAATCAATCCCAGTTGCATTTCCAACTGTATATGCTTTTGCTACTTAAGGACACCGCCCTTGCATGGGCTTCTCCCTATATCGAGACATCTAGTCCAATATTAGAAAAATTAGATGACTTCCTCAAAGTAATGAAACAAACCTTTGATGATCCAAACCGTGAAAGATGCTGCTGAAAAAACATTATTGAAATTACGTGAAGGGAGCCGTCTAGTTATGGAATATACTGCAGATTTTTGAAGATGGGTCATTGACACTACTTGGAATTCCGTAAGGGACTTTCTGAGACCATTAAAGATGAATTAGCCCAAGCAGCAGCACCAACTGAACTTGACCTTTTCATCAAACATTGCATTTGCTTAGCCTGGACATACTCCAGTTATCGTTAAACCCACAACTTCAAACTATTATGGGAATTCTTAGATTAAATCCACTAATGAATGTGAGTCTGAACCCATGCAAGTAGACACACTTCACAAGCGTAGTTTCAATGAGAGAAAGGAACAACGACTTCAAGAAAACTTGTGTCTTTATTGTGGCAAACCAGAACATTATGTCTCAAATTGTGCTAGAAGTCCTCAGAAGACAGTGGTCACCATAGCAGATGTAGACTCTACAGATCGGGAGTCTGTGATTTCCGATATTCCTCAGCATTTAAATGCAAACATTCCTTGTCTCTCCTCCTTAGCATCAACTGAGAATAATAAGGGGAATAATAACTTGTATTTCTCAATTCCTACTCAATTTCAGATCGATGCACACTGGATTTCCAGTACAGCAATGGTGGACTGTGGTGTGAATGGCAATTTTATGGACATTATGAGAAACAAGATTGAGTTTAGAGAAAACATACCTGTGTTAATGGAGACCGTGGACGGCTCACCTTTGGTCCAGTTACTCATGAGACTGAACCCCTGGACCTTGTAATTAAGCCACATCACCATGAGACTCTGACTTTCTTATTGATCTCTTCTTCCCAGTTCCCTGTTATTTTGGGAATTCATTGGTTGACTGTAAATAATTCATTCATTAATTGGGAATAAAGTCCCTTTTATTTTCACAAGAAACTCATGCTTCTGAGACTAAGCCTGAACGCTCTGTTGAAGAGAAGAGCGAGTCATATAATTCCCCTCCTCATGTATTGGACCAGCTACCTCCACAATATAAAGATTTTTCTGATGTCTGTAGTAAGAAGAATGCTGACAAGTTACCACCTCACAGACCTTATGGTTGCACGGTTGATTTGTTACCTGAGGCTGCCATACCCTTTGGGCGCATTTATCCATTAGCCGAACCTGAGTTAAAGGTCCTTAAGGATTATATAGATGAAAGTTTAGAAAAGGGTTTTATTCATCCCTCCACGTCTCCAGCTAGTGCACCTATATTTTTGGTGAAAAAGAAGGATGGTTCATTACGACCATGTATTGATTATCGAGCGTTGAATAAAGTGACAATCAAGAACCGTTACCCACTCCCACTTGTTTCAGAATTACTGGAGAGGCTTTGCTCACAAAAGATTTCCCCCCAATTAGATCTACAAGGAGCATATAATTTAATTCACATACAATCTGGTGATGAATTGAAGACTGCCTTTCGAAGTTAATATGGACATTTTGAACATTTGGTAATGCCCTTTGGACTGTGCAATGCCACTGCTACATTCCAACATTTCATGAATGATTAATAAAGATTTAATTGACATATTTGTTGTGATTTATCTCGGCGACATAATTATTTTCTCAAATTCCCAAGAACAGCATCAACAACATGTTTGAACTGCACTGGAACGTCTTCGCAGACGTCATTTATACATCAAGTTGGAGAATAGGAGAGAAGATGCTACTACATCAGTGTGCTTTTTTCTCTCGTCAAATGACTGCTTCAGAAAAGAATTATGAGGTAGGGAATAAGAAGTATTAGCCATTGTTGCTGCATTTAATGCATGGAGACATTTGCTTGAAGGTGCTGCACATCAAATTACCGTGTTTAGTGACCACTGGAATCTAGTTTGTTCGATCTGCAAAGAGACTTTCTCCTCGACAAGCCAGATGGAGTTTATTCCTAAATTGTTTTGACTTTATTATCTCTTATAGACCTGGATCCCGGGAATGGGAAAGCTGATGCTCTATCCAGAGCATACATGGAAGACTTAAAACAGGTGGAGCCAGAAGAGACAATCATCTCTAAGTCAAATTTTCTGGGAGCTATTGGCACCGGGGAGCTGTTGACATCAAGGAAGGTTACAGTATGGATCCGAACTTTTTAAATTCCCCTTTAGATTTGCACTTAACTTATTGAGATAACATATGGAAGTATGAACACCGCTTGTATGTACCAGCAGCAGCACGATTAAAAGTACTGCAATTTTTTCATGACTCTAGACTAGCAGGACGCAAGGGTGTTTTTGAAACTCAGGAATCTTATTTTGTTACTTTTGGTGGCCGAAATATAGGAAGGATGTTAAAAAAATTTGTATCATCCTGCACTACTTGTGCCCGATTTAAGACTCCATGAAGTGCTCCACTTGGACTCTTACAACCTTTGCAGGTCCCTTCTCGTCCATGGGGTTCAATATCCATCGATTTTATTGTGAATTTACCATCGTCCATAGGTATGACTACAATTCTGGTGGTTGTAGATCGACTACAATTCTGATGGTTGTAGATCGACTCACAAAGATGGCTCCCTTTGTGCCCTGTCATGGACTTCTTTCTGCAAGAGAAACAGCAGAATTACTAATTAGGGAAGTTTTTCGTCTAGATGGAGTTCCTGATGAAATAGTTTCCGACCAAGGAGTGCTCTTAATATTAATATTAAATTATCAACTGCCTTCCATCCCCAATCCAATGATGAAGAGAATTGCAGACAGACATCGTAAAGCTGCACCAGTTTTAAACACTGGAGACGATGTTTGACTTTCCACACAAACTCAGTTTGTCAGTCAGTTCATCTGCCTTTCGACTTGAACTTTCAGAATCTATCAAGGTTCATCCTGTCTTTCATATTTATTTACTGTAATTTCAAATTCTTTTGCTGGACGCACCTTGCCTCCACCGAATCCTGTTCAGATTGATGAACATGAAGAATTTCTAGTAGAGAAAATATTAGATTCATGAATATTTAGAAATAAATTTCAATATTTGATACAATGGCAGAGATATGATCCAGAAGACAATTCATGGGAACCAGAAGAGAATGTCCATGCACCTCGATTGTTGCGTGAATTTTATCAAAGATACCCAGAGAAACCCAGCAAAGCACCGTCCAGAGAGCGTTATTGAAAGGGGGGAAAACTGTAAGGAATTCCTCTGATATTTGCACCTCCGACCACTAGAGGGCTCTGTATTTGTAACTTGCTCTTAGATTTGCCCTTATCCAAGATGGCCAGAATGGCATCAAGGAGAACCATCTTGGATCCTGTTTCCTGTTGGGGCTATAATAGGCACTTCCTGGATCAGACATGTGTTTGAGTATTCTGCTTGCTCAGCTCCTACTACTTGCTACACTTCTTTGTATCTGTGACTACCTGCTTGTGTACCGACCCGGTAAACGTCTGACTACCCGCTTGTGTACCGACTCGGCAAACGTCTGACTACCCTCTTCTGTACCGAACAGGCAAACATTTGACTACTGTCACGCCTCAGGATCTGTCTGTACCCAGACTGGGTGGTGTCTCTGGAGCTGGACTGGTGACTATGTGGACAAAGCTGGGTGACCTGATAATGTTCCTCTGCATGTAGTGAATGGACTGGTGCAGATGGTAATTACACTAGCAGAGGAGAGCAAACAGGAACTGGATTGCTGGACCAGCAGACTGTAACCGGAATGCAGGACCGGACTGTAACCGGAATGCTGGAAGAGGATTGCTAGGAATGGAATACTGCAACCGGAATGCTGGAAGAGGATTTATGGAACCGGAATGCTGGAAGAGGATTGCTGGAACCGGATTGCTGATAGAGGAATGCTTTAACCAGAATGCTGAAAGAGGATTGCTGGAACCGGAATGCTGGAATGAAGCCAGAGTGCTGAAATCAGACTGGAGCCACAATGCAGACTGCACTGACAGAGCTGGATTAATAGCAAAGCTGAAGCAAGATAGATAGCAAGACTGCAAACTGCTGGGAACCAGGTTGGCGTCTGAAACACAAAGTTGCACTGGCAACAGATAAGGGCTCCAGAAAATCCTTTTGTAGTTGTTGTTGATTCCTGATTGGAGACTGCAATCAGCTGGGCAGAAGCAGAACTCTGAGTTGCTGCAATGGATCAGGTGACTATATGCAAGATAGCAGCTCCCATGGACTGGTTCTGGAGGGAATCTGAAATGGAAGCTGTTATCACCTGATTGACTAAGAGGAATCATGTGACAGAATCCAAGATGGCCATGCCCATACTCTGATTCTGGAGGGATCGCTCGAGTGGAGAGAGACTGGACAGCATCTTACAGAGAGTAAAAAGAAGGTATACACTGGTGGACTTATAGCTGTAGCCGTATTTAGCACCCCAGTGTTATTGTTTGTATTTGTTTTTATCTTACAGAGAGGTCTGAAACCGGGCTGAGGACCACAGGGACAACTTGGAAAGGCAGCGAAGAGGTAAAAGGCAGAACCTGAGAGCCTGGTATGTGACAACTACCCTTTTGTGTACCGATCCAGCAAACATCTGACTACCTGCTTGTGTACAACCCAGCACACGTCTGACTATTCGTTGGATATCTACTTGGCTATTGGGCTTCAGGTAATACCACAAGTATCGTTACAGACTTATTTATATGATGCTGTTGTATGAGTAGGACACGTCATATATCAAATTGGTCTGTGGATTTGCAGAAAAATATTGGTGTTGTAATTGTTTGCATAGTTTCGGAGTTATGTTGCCAAATGTCCGCGAGCCATTTACAACAATGCATTACCATCATCCTCTGGAAAATGTGACAGTTGGCAATACATCTGTGCACCTGCTGGTTTCTCTGGAAACTGTGACAGTTAGTGTACTCTGCCTGTGCACCTGATGGGTGACCTGAAACATGTGACCTGTTAACGGAACAAGGCTTCAGATGATGCATATGCATCCCAATAGATTGCATCCAATGGTTTTAACAGGAAAGGCTAAAGAACATCATATTTTATTACCACGCATTGATCTACAACCAAGTTTCCCTTTCTTGCTTAATTGACTACAATTCCCCATACAAAGAGATATAAACAGATATAAGGGCTGGCAACTCACATCTCTTGAGAAAGTCCTTTTGATGACGAAACCGGTCAGGCACATCCACAACATTTCTTGACACTCTCATCCAACACAGGAAGCAGTGAAGTGTTTTCCACAGTGGAACGTACGCTGACGATCTCTCAGCAAGCAGCTAGCATTTTATCCCGCCCAGAAAGGTCTGTCTACTTCAAATCTACTCGGAGCTTCTACAAATAGGAGTCTATCCATATTTACCATCGAGATTGCAAGTATTTGGACACAGCCCTTATATCTGTTTGGAACATTTATGTGAGATATCTATTTCCAACAAAGGAACTTCGGACTGTAATTATCATCACTGATGCATTAGAAGTTTTTGCGTTTTTACCCAATATGTCGATATGTTGTTATGTTGAATAAATGAATGTATTTTTGACCAAGTGATTGGATAACTATTTTGATCAATGTAGAAACATCTGGCATTATTCATACCCCTTTTATTGACACACGTTAGTTTGTGCAGACGTCAATTGTAAGCGTCATTTTACACACATACAATATTGCTCATTAGCGCTGCTGGTTCACCATCCTGTTTATATATACAAATATGTTTAAACAGGTATAAAACAATAAGGACTCTTAGCATATAGCTGCATGAACAAAAGACATAGATGATCTATATAGAAGTCTCATGCATAGCTCTACCTGGAATGATTGGTATGCACTATACTTGTCCAAAGTGAGTTTCCAGCTCACTTATATGACAGCAGCGTATATTTGTAATCTATATGAGCTTGTTACTTCACACCAAATTGCTGTATGTGAAAGATTATTGCTGGTCCTAGCTGGGTGAAATAATTGAAATGTGGACCTATGTGCTGCAAAAATGTCAGATGTAAATTGGAGCAGTCTCACCCAATTGTAGAGTGGTTTTCTATTTAGGGAATATGATCCCTTCTCCTGATCTTAGCACAGCCCGACTGATCTCCTGGTCAGGGACTCTCCACCATATTGAGCATAATATTCAGCAAGTGTCCCAGATGGTTAAATGAAATCACTCTTTAAGCGTGCAGCTTCGAGGTATACAGAGCACTAATTACAGATTTCTGAATCCTTACTTGTTGATAAACCCAATTACAATATGGAATATGTGTAGCTTAATTTATGTGCTTCGTCACCTTAGTTGTGACTTCATCAAAATTTTTGAATTTTTTGGGGAATATTCAATTAGGTGCCAGGATCGCGGTAACGCGCTGGAACGGGGCGCGAAGGTAATCCACGGCACTGCAATAAGGCTGATTTCCCTTTGCACTCTATGGGGCATATTTAATAAAGCACGATAGTGCTTTTAACGGGTCATTAAGGTCCCACAGTGTCCTCCCCAAATTTATTAAGGGGGCATCGCAGCAGATATCATGGATATCTGCTGCTTTGCATTCCTCTTTGTTTTTGGGAGCAGTCACCATTCAACAGAATGGTGACTGCTCCTGGCCGCAATCTAACAAGTCCCGAAAAAACATTTTTTTCGGGAACTTGTCATGTTAATGTACGCCAGCTGAGGCTGGCGTACATCATCCGAATTGAAAAAATCTAATGCTGTCAGCTCTGCTCCGGAGAGCAGAGCTGGACAGCGCATGTGTGGAGGGATCACATGATCCCTCCCTGTCACTCAGCACTCTCTCTCTGCAACTATCGTTGCAGAGACAGAGAGGGGATCTGTGTGCGCATGTCCAGTTCTTGGAACTGGACATGCGCAATTGAAGAGTAAAGAGAAGACTCGGAGACAGCGCTTCTGAAGAGGGGGGTAAGTATGATTTTTTTTATCACTGAAACAGCAGTTTTTCGGAACTGCTGTTTCTGTGCAGGGTTGTACATAAATGTGAGAAGTAGTTCAATCCTTATCATTGCGATAAGGATTGAAAACTGCTTTTCACCTTATGTGAATATTGATAAATGTGCCCCTATAGCGTTGTGAATGAAAATCTGCGTTATTGAGGTACCAGTTTACCTTTGGTAATGTGCACTCTGCGTGATCCATGATCTGACACCTAATTGAATTTGCCCCTTATTGTCTAGACAAAGTCAAAAGTTTTGCAATAAGTTTGTAGGACCAGTGGTGAAGCAAGGTTAGGAGGAGGCAGTGGCTCAGATTGTGCACTTTAGCTATGATACTGTATATGACTACCTTATTCCAGATATTTAAGTTTTGCAATATATGAGAATAAATGGTGTACTTGCTGACACCTTTGAAAAATACTTTGACATGTATTCAGTCATTTTGACATCAAAAGTATGGTGATTAGAATGTCTCAATGCGATCCTTCTTCTTAGTCTTTGATGGTTAAGTTACCCGATAGAGTTTCACACTGTAAATTCTCTTTAAAATGTTTCCATCATCTTTAGAATCATCCTTTTTAACGCCTCCCTCTTGCTCTGTTTAACTTTTAACAGCAGTTTTTTAGCCTGTCTCTCTATGCAAAAGAAACAATATTTTGAATTAAAGAGACTATGGGGGGTATTCAATTGTTAGCGAGTTTGGAAGTTCGAGCGCGTTAAGTCTTTTTTTTGCTATTTTTACCTATTTTCGATTGCGAAAACTTCTCCCCCAATTCTAATCTTTTTTTTTTTTTTTTACCGAAACGGTGTTATCGCGCTCCAAGCATTTGTCAATGTAAAAGTATAGGCTGGCTGCGAACCTGTAGCGGAAAAAGCTATTCAATTGTTTTTTAACGCCGAGTGTGAAAAAGGCAAATATGCTGTTTTATCTCGCACCTCCATGGTCTGCTCAAAGAAAAAAATTTTTTATTAAGTTAAGAAAAATATACATTAAACTGAGAAAATAGGTGTAAAAGTTCATAAAAGTAACCTAAAAAAGAAAAGTACTAAAAAAAGTGTATAATAATTAATAATTTTTGGAAATTTCCCCCTTTAGAAATAACCATAGTGCTGCATGTATTTAAAACTTTTTTATATTATTTTTTTTTTTTTAAGGGGGGGAGGGGGAGGGGGGGGTGGTTGTGCCAAAAAGTATCATGTTTTTTTATTTATATTTTAAAAGCAAAATCATTTGCTCCCCACTCTATTTAGTCTTCGCCCTAGTGCTGGCAGGCTATTGATGTGTGAAAAATTTGACGTAGGGTTCCCCCTAATTTAATTGAACCAGCACTAGGCAAACCAGCCGGGGTGATAGGCACTATAACAGGGTGGGGGGGGAAACGCCGTTTGGGTCCCACGGCCATAATGACTAAACACCCGCAGACTGCTCAGCGCTGGCCTGGATTCCCTAGGGATTGTGGTCCGCTGAAAAATGTAAGCGGGACAGCCAGACCAGTGCCGATAGCACTAGGGCTCTTCCTACTACCCCTGGGCTGTGGGTGGTAGGGTAATAAATGGGGATTTTGTATGAAAAAAAAAAAAAAAAAATGTTTTACTTGTGGAACTACATGTCCCAGCCAGCCATGTTGGCCTAAATAGTAGGGCATGCTGCTACTTGTCTAACTACAACCACCAGCGTACCCATAGCAACCAGGGCATGTTTGCACTTGTAGTAGAACCACAAGTGCCAACATGCTTTTACACCCACGGCTGGCTGTGATCTGTAGTTCCACAAAGCAAAATGTTAAATAAAAGCACAACACCCTCATTCCAACCACAAATCTTTATAAAAAATAATAAAACCCCAAGAAATACAGTAAACCCCTCATGTACACCATAGATTTTAATAAAAATAAAAAAACACAAAATACTCACCATGGACGAAATCCTCAGTTTTATGATGCTTTACTTACACACACTCATTTACGCAAAGTCCCAACAAATATTTTTACCTTTGAAGAAAGGTCCGGCTTGCCCACTGTCCCACAAATATATTTGTACCTTACAAATGTCCATGCTTTGCCAGTGTTCAAATGTTTGTAAATTTCAAAAAATGTACCTCCTTGTAAAATCTTTGATTCTGCTGTACAGGGGGGGGCATTGTTGCTTGCAGTGCTGGGGCCCTTCTTCATTGCAGTGTGGGGGCCCAATCTCCTTTGCAGTGCTGGGGCCATTCTTGATTGCATTAATTTACTTTTATTTTTTAATAGTAAAATGAGTGCCTTAACCATTTTAAACTCGCTATGACCAATAATAGAGCGCGAGGGGGTGCATGCAAAAAAACAATTGAATTGAGGGGGTTTTTTTTTAAACGCGCGCGGGTTTTTTGTTTTTTTTTTCGAGCGCGAAATTTTAACGCATCTCGCTAACAATTGAATACCCCCCTATAAATGAAATAGGAGGTGTAAGAGTGCGGAGGGCAATTTTTCAGATAATGTTGTTAGATCTCCTACACATGAGCAACACTTGTTAGAAAGTGTGTATGTGTACATGTGTGTTCAGGTCCATTGTTTATGGACTGTTAGGGGTAGAATTACTAAAACTAGAATGGAAAAGTGAAGGTGTTGCCCATAGGAACCAATGAAATTCTAGCTATAACTTATATAGTACATTCTAGAAACTGAAAACTAGAACTGATTGCTTGCTATGGGCAACACCTCCACTTTTTCTTTTGGAAGTTTTAGTAAATATACCCCTTAGAGTCAATGCTTGTTAATAATAATAGTAATAATAATAATAATATATTATTATAATTATTATTATTATATATTAATAGGCTTTCAGAGTGTGCATTTGACACTTGAAATTAACACCTGCATGAATAAGTTTTCCTATAGTTTTTCTGCTTATGGCAAAGTTTAAATTCAGTGATTATGGAAAGCTGTTATCCAAACTAAAGCAGACACTTTTGCATTTGTACCACTTGAAAGGCAGTGTAATACAGTCTCCTGACCTTGTGGAAAACAGAAATGTCCACTGCAAACATTTTTTTAATATACAACATGTCACCCCAGAGAAACAGAGTGGTTATACTGAAATTATTATTATTATCATAGATTTGTTAGGCACCACAGTGCTCTGCAGAGTCGTACAGTAGGGAAAACAGAGCATACATAAAACAGGCACATGCCAGATAAACAAAATAAATACAGATATGAAACCAAAAGATATGAAGGACCTTGCTCATTAGAGAGCGCTTACATTCTCAGTGGAAGAGGGCACAGCTGAAATAAGAGGAGTGAGTGTGACTCAGAGGGGAGATTGGGACAGTTGTGAGGGTGCATTAGTGTGAATAGTACACTGAAAGCATCCATGATTACTATGCAACTGCAAACAAAGTATGAAAGTATGAAGTGGTAAATAAGGAAAAAATAGTTGAATGACTACTAGTAAATTCAGATGAGGTCCTTATAGTGTACACTGCAAAAAATGTAACTTACATGTTTGCCAAGAGCATGATAAGATATGTTCTCTGCAAAATGGTGCAAAATAAGTCCCAATAAAAGTATAGAATGAGCTCTGAGCTGGTGCAAAATTCAACACTTTTTGCAGAATGAAAATGACTGTAAGTCTCTCATCACAGCAAGGAACACTAAAATACCCACTTCCCATTTCTTTGTCAATCATCTAATTCTGCAAAATGAAAACTTGCACTGCTCCACAAAACTAGTCGCAACACTTAGCAAGGAATAGCCTGTGATAACTTCTTCTCCTTTGCAAACACCCATACACCTCACACCCGTACCCATATGTTGATGCCTGGCAAATTGAGATCCAAAGCTGACTGTACTGTACCTCAGCTGTTTTGTGCTTCAGAAATAACCTTAAGAGAAAATGTTTGTCAGGCCTACCAAACTTTCTGGCAGGATCTGAGAAAACTCTATTAACAGAGCTGGATGCACCCAGATTTTATTTTAAATCTCTTTATTTAAGTTTTTATTGTTACAACATTGGTAACAGACAGAAAGATAACGTTTAACATGTACAGGGTCAGCGTCAAACAATGGATGTGCCTAAAGCCAAGTAAATTCTCGTTACTAAGCAGCTCAATAATGGCTGTTGCTAACATATGGATCCATGTCAATGCGTCTGTTTATGTGGCTGTTATGATATGTAATTGTGTGGTGCCCCAAAGCCCCGTTGCACAGCACAGAGGAGTGCATAAGCGCTTTTAAAATGCAGAGCTACAAGGGGTTAATTGTGCTCCTGGAGACTTGTGCCCAGGAGTGATTGACAGGAGGAGGATGAAGGCCCTGATTGGCTGGGGGAGTAACAGGAAGAGGATGTGCTGGAAGGAGGAAGAGAGAGCCGCATGGTAGAAGAAAAAGGGGGCTGATGTGCAGCCGAGCAGAGAGGAGACTGAGCTGCTGCCGGAACCGGTGACATTGCCAGCACACTAACTGCAGAACCCTCTCAAGGTAAAACCCTAGCCTGCAGTGTACTGCCCACACCCCAGTGTCAGGGGGAAGAGTGTTGAAAGAATCTACCCAAAACTGCCATTGCATTCTTGTACAAGGAAAGATACTGTTCCCTTTGTGGGAGCTCTTCCCCCAGATCATACCTTTACACAGGCTGCAGGGAACAATTAAGACTGTCGTTTCAGCTATATCCTGTGTGTTGCTGATATCTGGACCTTATCCCCTGTTTCAGAGCACATGTGCTAGTAGAGATTCATTGACTGGTGAGAGAACAGCGCCATCTTGTGGCTGAACTGAGCAACAGCCCTGTGTTCTACTATAATACTCAACCCAGCCTACAGTTTTTAACAGCTCCCCTTTTCAGAGGAAGTACAGAGACTTAACCGGGACTGTTAACCCTTCTGGAAACCTCTGCAGGACATTTGAACACTACCAAATTCCTGTGCACAGGTCAGCCCAGTACTGGGTGGAAAATATGGTAACATTACCGGGGATAATATTGGTGCACCAAATGTTTTAGAGGGATGATAATGTTATGTGATTTACCTAAGAGTTGATTTATTGATATTGAGGGTGTGACATTCAGCGTTAGTGGTACCGCTGCGATTGAAGTTAACCCAGTAGTAGATGCTAAGAGTGGGGCGCCTGACCCAGAGGGAATAGCACGGTACCCCAAATGCTTGAATTGGAAGGAGCCCTCTAGTGGGCGTGGTAGTGACCGTAAGAGTCTTGATTGGTTATTATCGATGGTTACTTGGAACATCACCAGTCAGATATCGTTAACTTGAGAGTAGTACCTGTGATTACCAGTGTGTCTTATTAGACAAAGTGCATTGAAGATGTTATCGCTATTGTGCCTTATACTCACCAGGTATATGTTAAATGTTAAATGCTATTGTGCTCTATACTGACAAGACGTATTATTTTGTCATTACTATTGAGCTGAAGGGGTCAGTGGCGCGGTGGCTTACCAAATCTATCCGTACCGCATTCTCAATAAATCCAAGTTGTTTGACCAATCCTTGTCCCTTTCATTGAAGTATTTATCTACTGGCCACCGGATATCCGAAACAGAAAAGAACCTGACTCCTATCTGGAAGACAAGGTAAAGGAAAGACTTCCCATCGAGTACTCGACCACCACAATTGCGTGTGTGGTGTGAGAGGGTAGGGGGATATAAAGAGGATGGGGAGGAGATGGACATTCGGACGGACAAAGGGGGAGTGTCAAGCTGGGGGATCACCTTATAAGCAGTAGCATGGGTTTTATTGGGTGTCTGGAATGGGTGTGGTGTGATATGTGTGCCAGGGGTCCCATATTTTGGTGATATATTCCATTTTTCGATATGAACCAAAGGCAGTTGACTACTTGTAGCGACGGAGGGTTGCTTTTCTTCTAATTCCACGCATTTTGATACTTTGAGGCTCAACATATTTGCATTATTAGTTTGTTTGTCACCTTTGCAATGCAATCTACAGGTGCACATAACAGCAGGATGGTGAGAGTTAAATTTAGTAATAACCTGATGATGTTTTTGATGAATGGTTTCATTGCATAATGAGTGTATTTTAGGACAGGACCACCAGACATGGATAAATTTGGCAACATAGCCACATTATCTCCAGCATTGGTTAGAAGTATTAAGATAAATTTTGTGGGGTCAATCTGGAACAAAATACCATCAGGTGAATATTTTCCCCTTATAGCAACACTTTTATATAACATTTAGCCACCCTGGTGCATATCGCGCCCCAGTTATCCTCTTCTAGTTACATTCCAATGTCTGCTTCCCAAGCCCTCTCATGCATATCTGATTCCAGGGTCTGTGGGACTAACATTATATGATGGAGTAGGGATATTGAGCCCCTGCAATTGGGACTGCTAGCTCTGAAAGGTGAACAAAATAGTTCAAATAATGTTTTCTCCTTTAGATTGCAGGAATTATATAGTTTACTACAATGTTAGAATTGAGCCACACTATCTGCATATGCACTATGCTCCAGTATATTATTGTAACCCATGGATAAGAAACAGTAAACAAATATATCTCAGTGATAAAGATGATTAGAGTAATCTGTCTGTAGCCTGCACTGAAATAGTAAATGGTGCTGGGTAGAGATGTAAAAACTTGTTATGTTTTCCTATCACTTAAGACTAGAGATGGTCACTGACCCCCGTGTTTTGGTTTTGGATTCGGTTTTGGATCTGGATTACCGTTGTGTTTTGGTTTTGGTTTTGGTTTTGCAAAACCGCCATTGCGTGTTTTGGTTTTGGTTTTGGTTTTGTTTGGTTTTGTTTTGCTATTTTGTTGGAAAATACATGTTTTTGTGCCTAAAATAACCCAATTTAGTGCTCCAACTGTTTTAGAGATAAGTAATCTAATTGTTGAGGTAATAAATCATCCAAAAAAACTGTTTAATTCTTCGTTGGTAGGCCTTCATTTATTCTACACACAAAACAGATTGTCTTCCTCTCCATCTATGCATATTGGCAATGCAGCCATCGTCTTTGAATGTATATTACACCCTACACTTATAGTTAAATATGTAAAGAAATGGAAAAAGACAGTTTGCTTTCTGTCTCTATAGGCCCCCCTCCACTTTTTTAAAAAAACAAAAAATTCAGCCATTATAGACTGTACAATATTAATTGACATGGAGAAAGCCAGTTTGGTTTCTGTCTCTCTAGGCCCCCCTCCACTTGTATAAAATACCAAAAAATCCAGCCGTTATAGACTGTACAATATTAATTGACATGGAGAAAGCCAGTTTGGTTTTTGTCTCTCTAGGCCCCCCTCCACTTGTATAAAATACTAATAAATTCAGCCGTTATATACTGTACAATATAAATTGAAATGGACAAAGGCAGTTTGGTATCTGTCTGCATCAGATCCTCTCTCCACTAGGAGTAAAATAGAAAACTATTCAGCCGTTATATAATCTAGAATATAAATAGAAATTGAGAAAGGCAATTTGGTATCTGGCTGCATCATAATCATCAACATCATCATTAGCGCCCTCGTCGCCTACACAAATCTCCCCCTCATCCTCTTCTAATTCCAAAGTGGCATCCTCAATTTGGGTATCACCGGCTACACTCGGGCTATTAAGGCACACATCAGCAGAATGCTCACGATTAGACATCCCACTGTTGGATGGACTCTCCACAGGGATTGTTGTCATTTGTGAATCAGAGCAAATATTCTCCTGTAATGCCTCACTGTTATCTTGCAGCTCGGCTTTGACGCGTAACAGTAGTTGTGCACCAATTGTAGGCTGGGTAACTTTTTGGGATCTGCCACTAATAGCCAAAGGTGAAGGCCTCATTCTCTCTTTGCCACTGCGTGTGTAGAATGGCATGCTTGCAATTTTTTTTTTATCGTCACTTAACTTTTGCTCAGTTACACTTCTTTTTCGCTTCAATACAGTAAATTTTTTTTGGGTTTTTGTTTTTTGCACTAATTTGAAAACACTCTGTTGTTTGACATCGCCTTGGCCAGATGACGTACTGGGAACACTAACATCAGGACTGGTGACAGAACCTGGTTGCTCATTTAGATCATATGTGGACTGCTTTGAATCCATTCTGAGCGCAAACCACTGGGGAGTGCTAAAAATTATTTAGTAGATTCTGCTGACAGTTATGACTTTTGACAGCCAGAAATATTAATGCACAATTAGGGAGGACACCCCAAAAGCACTGAGGAGTGCTAAAAATGATTTAGTAGATACTGCTGACAGATATGACTTTTGACAGCCAGAAATATTAATGCACAATTAGGGAGGACACCCCAAAAACACTGAGGAGTGCTAAAAATTATTGAGTAGATACTGCTGACAGATATGACTTTTGACAGCCAGAAATATTAATGCACAATTAGGGAGGACACCCCAAAAACACTGAGGAGTGCTAAAAATTATTGAGTAGATACTGCTGACAGATATGACTTTTGACAGCCAGAAATATTAATGCACAATTAGGGAGGACACCCCAAAAACACTGAGGAGTGCTAAAAATTATTGAGTAGATACTGCTGACAGATATGACTTTTGACAGCCAGAAATATTAATGCACAATTAGGGAGGACACCCCAAAAACACTGAGGTGTGCTACAAATTATTTAGTAGATACTGCTGACAGATATGACTTTTGACAGCCAGAAATATTAATGCACAATTAGGGAGGACACCCCAAAAACACTGAGGTGTGCTACAAATTATTTAGTAGATACTGCTGACAGATATGACTTTTGACAGCCAGAAATATTAATGCACAATTATGGGGGACACCCCAAAAGCGCTGGGGAGTGCCAAATATGAAGAAAAAATAATAAACCTCTATCCTCCTCTCTGCACTAGCGATTTTGGTTAGAGCAATTGCAAGAACAATATGGTATTCTCTGTCCCTGCTCTAATTAGCCTATGACTACACCCTGCTCTCTCCCTCTGTCAAATGGCGATGGATTGCTGTGGAGGCGTGTATTTATAAAGTTGAAGTATCGCGAGAACCGAGTCCTGAGATCCGACGACGTCACAATGACGTTCGGCCTCGATTTGGATTCGGAATGGGCGGGAGAGTACCGAGCTGCTCAGCTCGGTACTCGGATACCCAAAGTTCGGGTGGGTTCGGTTCTCGGAGAACCGGACCCGCCCATCTCTACTTAAGACAGACTTTACTAATTTTTTCAGAAAACTAGTTTGAAGTCCCTAAACCAACCAAAATTCAACTAACGTCCTATATGATATCCCATTACGACAGTAAAGGTCCCATTACTTGTTAACTGCAGATTTAGATTACACAAATGCAACTTAGCTTATAGAGAGAGAACTTCTATCATCAGAAATCCTTTAAATAAAACTATTTTCTTTATAATGATAATGTTTTTATTATATAGATAGAATTGTGCCTATAAATGCCTTTCCCGTTAAGTGCACTTAGAAGGTGCAAAAGGCATTCCATTAAAGTATGGACCAAAGTCTGATCTCTGAAAGCTGCAAGGACGTGTAAAATACAAGTCATTTTGGTAGGTGGAAAGAGGATCTACAACCGCCCACTAACTTCAGAACGGTCAGCTCTTCACACATTGAAAGTCCTTTAAATAACTTGTGCTGCTGCACAAAACCCTGTTTTTGCATGAGGGAGGAATGTGAGGCACACAGTCCTTTCAAAAATGCACCATTTCCTCTTTGGTTTGCAGTGCTATAAAAACGCAAAAAAGCAGAAACATTTACTAAAATGTATCTTATGCCACACAGAAATTCTTGAATGTTTCAGACAAAAATATTGGCACTTTTTAGAATTAATTAGTTTGCAAGCAGGCGATTCTCCTTCACTTTGGAAATTAACTCAGTTGTGGTAAAAAGCAGGTTCCTGCAATATAAAAAAGCAAGTGCATGCAAAAAAATAATAATAAATATATATATATATATATATATATATATATATATATACACATATAGATATACACACATATATATATATATATATATATATATATATATATATATATATATATACATATGTATGTATTTATATATATTGTGATAAAGCGTGCAAACAGGTGGCTCCTCACACAGGTTTTTCCTGACGCACATTTGCAGCAAAGATTTTGTAATAAACAGTTTTACACATTTGCAAACAAACATTTGAAATAAGCAGGTTTTTGCAGTACTTGCAAGCAACAAAAAAAACTTTATACATGTGCATTTGTGTTCAGAGATTGCAACACTTTTTGCATGCAGCAAGCAAATATTGTAGTCAGGGGGTTTTGCCTAACTCACCACCCTGAATTTGTTGGCTTGGGGAACAGCAATGATCTAGCTGTCTTTTGCACATCCCACGATGACACCACTTGTGATGAAGCATGCAAACAGATGGCTCCGCACACAGGTTTCTCCTTAGGCACTCTGACGTTTATTTACTTGTCAGGATGGATAAACGGTCTTGGCAGTGTCTTCAGCAATCAAATTTTCACAGAAATAAACATAGTCCCATAGCCCTAAACTCTGGCTATCACAGTTAGGTCCCTAACTGGTCACTGGCCACTTTTTAGCAGCAGTCTCCCACATACAGTTCAAACCCAGCTTTTTAAGCTTCCTGTCAGGCCTTGCTCTGGCTGACTCCTAAATTGATTAGATCAGGTGCTCCACCTGGTCTCTTGGTGTGTGTGTGTGTGTGTGTGTGTGTGTGTGTGTGTGTGTGTGTGTGTGTTAGATATAGATATACAGGCAGAGCACTGAAAAGAAAACTTCCATGAATTATTATTAAAAAAAAACCAAAACAAAATAAAATTGCATGTATAGGATCACAAGAAAAGTACACCATGTAGTGGGTGTTACGTCTGTAACTATTGTTTAAAATAAAGATTCTCTGATGCGATCATTGTGGTTCCAAAGCACGTAGGTTTTATTTGCAAATCGAATACAAGGCAAAGTTTGGTATGCATAAGTATGCGCCTGCTATCACTACCACAAGTTTCTATGAGAACGCTCTGGATTCTAAAGCCAGGGCTCAACAATTTATATACTGCAGTTGTAAAAGTCAGTGACATCACACAGATACACAGTTACAGAATTAAGGTCTTCATTCAAAGGTTGAAGACTCTTGACGTCATTGTTACTTGAACTGTCAGGTGTCGTCTTCAGATTCTCGCTGTAGACCTGTATAAACTGTTCTTTATGATCCCTGTGAGCTGGTTATTTAGTGAATGAAAAAAGTGATATTATTTATACCTATCTTTCACAAAGTGTGAACGCATAAAACACACACATAAAAAATACCGGAAATGTTCTCATGCGATTGCGAACAGAATGATACCAAACTCTTTATAATTTGTATGTTGTAAGCATTTATTTAGTCTCTTTACCACTTTATATTTTATATTAACTAAGATTAAACTTATTTGCATGTTGCTATTTGCAATAATAATTATTCAACTGTGTACTAATATCAGTGCAATTGATTGTAGTGTACAGAAAATATTGATTACCACCTTCATCCAATTATTAAACTTTAACATGGGTTAAGCCTTGACATTCCCCTACTGCACGTTTGGATTGATCCTTTCTCAGGCCACTCAGAACATTCATCATTCGTTACAACTTTATATCAAAATAAAGTTTAATTCACCTGCAAGACAGGAGTGATTTCCGGAATGCAATGTTATCTTTGATTATAGATACCACCATTGTTTCAAGCAACACTTTATTTTTATAGTTTTGTATTTTTTCCATATAGTTTAGAATGGTATGGTCCAGTTAAGGTGTGGTAGGAAATCTAGTGACTATGTAAAGAAATGGTATTTCTAAAAGCAAACAAACTGAAACAGTGTTTGCTTTCAAAGAGCAAAATTAAATAAGCAATTCAATGGAGTTCTTGAAAGAAATGAAACATGACTGTACACTCATTGACACAATGTAAAGGTACTGATATCTCTAGGAATGTACCTTTATTGTGAACTATGCATATACTTGCCTGAGGGTAAAGTCATGCTGTCTCTTTCACAATGATTGTGACAACATTCTAGACTCATAATCTGACTTGTAGTCTATCAATTCCAGATACAATATGCAGCACTACACCTAAGGGTACTGATGTCTTCATACAATAGGTGTATATTTCCTGTTTGTATGAAACAATTAATAGACGTTTTGAGCCTATAGTCAAGAAATATCTCAGACTATGGAACTCAGACTGGTCACATCTTCTGACTACTCAGAGGGAGGCCAAATCTATTTGTTCTCTGTTAAGGAAAGAATGACTTGACAATATATCAGCTTTAATAGTCTGAGTGACATAATAAGAAATTATATTGTATAAAGGTGGTAAAATAAAAGCAATTAAGACACAAATAACCAATGCATGTATAAAGTAGATAGCACACAAACAGATTCTATACAAATATATATTTTTTAAAAAGCACAGTGACAATTGCTTACCTTGAAAGCAAGTGATACATTATTCTCAGTGTTGTGTATCGGAATTAGCACAGCATGTAGTAAGATGTACTGAATCCAAGTTCCTTCTGTTCCATTTCAATAGTGTGAGTTAATTTGCATATCTATAGGCTATTTATGTGCATTATAATTAAGTAACTATTGCTGTGTTTATCTGCAGTAAAAATGCATACACTGACAATTATTCACTCTTATTCTGTCAACCCTTAGGGTAAAAGCTCACATAAGTTTACCAATTGCAGTAGATCCATATAATGTATTTGGCTTTTATTCTTCATTTTTTCCCAAGGACATCTCGAACTTCCAGCAATTGCAACCTTTTCAGAATCACTCTGAGAGGAAAACAACATGTAACACATCATCTGAGCTGTGTCATGTGTTGCGCCAGAAAATGTCTAAATAAATACAATAACTGTAGAGTAATTGAATGTGCACTGCTGCCCTACATTGAGTTGTAAGAATAAACACACAAGTAATTTATTGCTGTTATATGTGTCCTCACCAAGTGCTTAAAGGGTCTGAAGATTTGCAATTTAGATTTCTTTTTCTTATTGTTTCCATTACTGTTCTCATATAAAGAACAGTATTTATCATTATAAACAGTATCAGGGGCTGGCTGGCAAAATTTATCCTGGTATGTTTTAAAGGTAAAGAATTCAGATGACCCAGTGACCCAGGCCAAGTTAGCCCACTATGGGACCAGCACGGGAGTCAGATGCTCCCCTGCCAGGGAGTCCAGGGAGCCCCTGGTATATATCATATATATGCAGCACGGTTGCTTAGTGGTTAGCACTTCTGCCTCACAGCACTGGGGTCATGCGTTCGATTCCCGACCATGGCCTAAGCTGTATGCAATTTGTATGTTCTCCCCGTGTTTGCGTGGGTTTCCTCCGGGTGCTCAGGTTTCCTCCCACACTCCAAAACCTTACTATTTAATTTAATTGGCTGTCATTAAATTGATCCTAGTCTTTCTCTGTGTGTGTGTGTGTGTGTGTATGTTAGGAAATTTAGACTGTAAGTTCCAATGGGGCAGGGACTGATGTGAGTGAGTTCTCTGTACAGCGCTGCGGAATTAGTGGCGCTATATAAATAGCTGATGATAATGATGATGATATAAAAATGTTCATATATCAGTGAAGCAAATGTCAACATTCCAGAGACACAATACATTTTCTGGACACCCAGCATTCATTTACCATGCTAGCCTTAGTAATGTCATTAGATTTCTCTTATCTTTATGCTGCTCCAATCTATAAAGTAGAG
The DNA here is from genome assembly GCF_038048845.1 of Mixophyes fleayi. Lineage (NCBI taxonomy): Eukaryota > Metazoa > Chordata > Amphibia > Anura > Limnodynastidae > Mixophyes > Mixophyes fleayi. Next base: position 191,943,776 of record NC_134404.1, on the reverse strand, counting down.
CTTACTTATGATTATTATTATTATTATTATTATTATTATTATTATAGCCCCTGTGACAAGGGCAGAACATGGCATCGCTGGGCCCCACAGCAAAATTAAGGGAAAGACATGGTGATGCCAGTCCATCCTCCCAATGCCCCTGTTCTGACAATGCAAGGCTGCCATATACGCAGTAGGGGCTTCACATTGCTTGCACCAGCCACACACAGAAAAGGTCCTCACTCTGCTCTTCTGAGCATGTGCAGTGGCCTTGAGAGGGTGAAATAGTATTGCTAGGTCCACTCACTTCCAGGCCATATAACAACCACACTCTCTGCTGTGTCAGCTAAATGTGTTTCCCCAGCAGGTTTACATTATAGTGAAACCGCTTTGTTATATCTGACACCCAAACGCAAAGGGTCAACACATGAAAAAATACACAGGTAAAAAGATTTTACACTTGTGTACAAGAATCACTGGATTTAAATAGGCTGCTCTTCAGATAGCTCAACAGGTACTCGCACTTCAGGAAAGGCCATGTAGAAATAGACAGCAAAGATTAGGATTCCTGCAGGAAGATGGTAAGATTATTGCCTATTACCTGGAAGACTTCAGATACATTTATTAGTTGTCTTAAGGATGTAAATAAGGGCTGTTACCTGAGGCATATTTGGACTCATTTAGTTGAACATGCTTTTTGTGCAAGATATATATTCCTGTACTGCACATGTGCTCCAAAAATGTGTGCATATGTTCATATGTAGACTTTGCATATTGTTCACTTGGAGAGGGGGAGTACAGTAAGGGTGTTTTCACGTAATTACATTACAATAAGGTGGACGCAATGGCAGACATGTTTTTCAAGAGGCGCATCTCTTGAGAGTGCTGGAGGGTTGCTGCAACAATACGCAATGATGCCATATCTCAGCAGCACTAGCTGCCCGCTTCTGTTTGGTTGCTAGCTTATTGAAAAATCCAGGTAATAGTACTCCATAAGTGTTACAGCTATATTATACTTTAGGTAGTCGTGGCTGTCTATTCACTTACTTAATTGATATTTCCATTTGGATTTCTGCAGGAAAGAAGACTCCTATTTGATTTCCAAAAGTGAACACAACAGATGTTTGTATTTCATTTAATTTCTGTTTGTATTTGTTTTGTATTTTGTATTAGTAAAAGGTTAATAACACTGTCAAGACAATATTTTCTCTTGTGTATATGACATTTCATTATATTATTTTGCTGTGTACAAATAGGGTAATGCAAAGTTGGCATTTACTACTAACATTGACAAGCCTTATCTCTACGCTTTCTCTCCACCATCTGTGTGATACTGTGGGGTGTAAATCTACACATCTGTTGCGCCTGATCTATGCCTGCTCCAAATGCTACTGTTTTGAGCTGGGCGCATTTTGAGAGGTGCATATACACAGAAATACATTTTTTCCTACATATATTCTGAGCACATATGCACCTTCCTCTAAATCAGCCCCTCTTTATTCAGACTGTATTGCCTGGTAACATGCTAGTAATTTACCATTTTCCATGATAATTTTGGCAAGCAGGTGGATGAAGTGAGTTTCATATGGTATAGTCTATTAAAGGAGTTGAATTAACCCATAAAATGTAAGTTCTCATGGACAGGGACCTCTACCCAATAGTCTCTAGTCTGTCCAGTCTTCCTTGTTTGTCCCTATCATGTCTTATGCTGATTTCTGTATATCATGCAATTTATTCTGTTAATTGAATCCTTGCATGTATTATTCTCTGTACCTATGTACACGTTCTTGGGCCTGATTCATTAAGGAAAGCAAAGCAAAAAAATGAGTAACCTTGGCCAAACCATTTTGCATTGGAGGGGGAGGTAAATTTAAAATGTGAGGACAGATTTATAATTGGGCTAGAGCATGTTCTAAATCAACTTTTAATGTCAGTGTAAAATAGAAGCAGTAAATCAAGTATCTGCATCCTACATGAAAAACAGCCAGTATTTTCCTTATGTGTAAAATAATAATCTTGTTTGCACCCCTTGCATTGCAACATGGTGTTGCCAAGGTTCAAAGTTACTCATTTTTTTGCTTTCCTTTTCTTTATAAATCAGGCCCACTATGTTAACTGTTTTCATGTATGTCATATTTGTACTACTATGTAAGGTGATACAGAATCTGTGATGCCGTACAAATAAACAATGATGATGAACTGAGTGTTTAAAATCCAATTGATAAATGGTATAGCTGGGGAAGTGGTCTATATCCTAGTTTCCCTGGCAACTGAAGTGGTTTCTACGACATGCATTTTAAAAAGTAAAGGACAGGACATCATTTAGATGTGATTAGAAAGTGTCAAGTGAACAAAAGGAGGCAGTTAAGGATTTTAACTTGCAAACATTTAGGGAAATATATTTTTTATGTAACCAAATAATTTGTGTAAGACTTCTCAAATACATATCACATACATTTCTTTCCACTACCCATATCCCAGTCCCATGCCCCAGCATCTTTTGCACCACATTGCAAATCACTCCTGCCTCCCCAACCCCTTGATTGTATAATACTATCAGTTATTGTGTACCACTGGCTAGATTTGTTTTAGCACTTGTTTCCTTTTCATTGCTGGAGGTGGCTGCTATGAGTACAGGAAGTTGTTTCACCTCTGTCTGCTATGCTGTTGGGTCATGAATAGTTCAGGAAGTGATCTATTTTTAGGGCTTAAAGCAACATCTTTGGACAAGATAAATTGGATATCATCGGATTAATTTGTTTTCTCTCTGAATATTTGGCTTTGGCTTCTCCATCCACGTACTGCTTCTGTGCCTGATCTGCCATTACTCAGAGATTAGCCTCCCATGCAGTGGGTACTGAAAAGTCCAGGGTTAGAGTCATCAAAAAGTAATTTCGTAGTGTCTCAATGACCTCATTCTGAACTGATGTTTTAAAAGGGCGGCCTTGCCATGAGTTTGGAATGATGACTAGTTAGATCAAAATTTGGGTGAAATTACTAATCCCAAAAACTAAGTAAAAGTTTTAATATGATTGGTATCAGTTGAAGAAAAAGATGTAGTCTCTGGATGTTGGGTATTACATATACCATGTTAGTTAATGTCTCTGTTCATTCATATATTTATTTAATTTCTTAGATCCTGTATGTAACAGATGTTTCATGATAGGGCAGATCTACTTAATTCCTGGAAGATTACTGTGTGACCAATACAGAAGTGGAGATCTCAATGAGAAGAATCCCTCTTAGCACAATAGCCACTTGTTCTCATTTGTGCTTAGAATAATGAGAATGATACACCATAGGGAATGTTTTAAAGGCTAATGAGGGATGCAATAGTGTGTCTCTTAATATACCCTTTTAATTTGTAAATAACCGTATAAACTCTAAGGGGTATATTTACTAAAATGCGGGTTTGAAAAAGTGGAGATGTTGCCTATAGCACCCAATCAGATTCTAGTTATCATTTATTTAATACATTCTACAAAATGACAGCTAGAATCTGATTGGTTGCTATAGGCAACATCTCCACTTTTTCAAACCTGCAGTTTAGTAAATATATCCCTAAATCTCTTTTGCAGTGACTTTAGCCCTTTGACTTTCATGGAAAGGAGTTACTGATATGTTGGAGGAAGTGGCACTTACCTGATCTGGGAGTACTAAATTCTAAGCTGGACCCTTGTGCATATCTTTGGAGAGATAAAAAGAGGATGATTACCTATATATACACACGGAGAACTAGCTCAACTCCTGGAATTATCAAGTTTCAGAACATTTAAGCTAAGAAACATTTGTTCATGAAGGGAATCTGAGTCTCTTTGAGACATGTGCAGTAGTTGACAACAGGGCAATCCATCAGGTATTGCTGGAGCTCAGTTCTGTAGTTTGTAATGTCCTGACATTCAAGGACTCAACAAATGGACAAACAATACAAGCTCAATGAAGAAAATCAGTCACCATCATTTATTTATATAGTGCCAGCATATTTCCTATGGAAACAAGTTCAGTTTAGCCATTGAAGTGCCTTCATTTGCCCAATATTAACATGACAGAGGCCTGGATAGCAAAAATGTGTGTTTGCTAAAGTAAAGTTCAGGAATTGTAACTTCCTGACGCTTCTTGGTCTGTTTAACTTAATTCTGGATTTCCAATCATGAAGCCCCTGATGTCGCCTCCAGAGGCAGGTGCGTTGGTGAGAAAGTGGAGGATGACAGATCCTGTGAGGGTTTCTGGAAAGATGCTACAGATTACTGAATTGTCATAGTGAGCTGTATACTATGGAGCAATTCTGGCCCTTCCCTGGGTTCAAGGATTGCAATTTGCTTAACAGTCATTGATACCTATAGACCAAAGGGGAAACCACAACTATATATATATATATATATATATATATATATATATATATATCTGTTTTCGTGGAGGGTTCACATGAATTCTATTAGCTCTCTTCTCTTTGCTATTGTAGTGGGTGTCAAGTCTTGAAGTATTTGGATTTTCAATGTTACATAAAAATATATATGGATGGTTGTGACTGGCCACAAATGTACTTTGGTGTTGAAATTGAACATTCTCCAAAAACATACTAGTAGGTTAATTGGCTGCTATCACAATTGACCCTAGTCTGTCAGTCTGTGTGTTTGTCTGTGTTGGGGAATTTAGACTGTAAGCTCCAATGGGGCAGGGACTGATGTGAGTGAGTTCTCTGTATAGCGCTGCAGAATTAGTGGCGCTATATAAATAAATGATGATGATGATGATTCTTATTATTACATCTATGGGTGGATCTGCCTCTGAAGGTTTAGAACAGGGTTGTCCAACCCGCGGCCCAGCATGCCTTTAAATGTGGCCCAGCAGGAGTTTTGGTTGTGGCAAGGGGGCAGCGCTGCAAAACAAAAATCCTGCAAAAAAAATGTAAAAAAATGCTTACCTTGCCGTCACATCAGCTGGCGCTCCGGCTCCCTCCCTGGTCTCCTCCTCCGTGTGGCGCTCGCAGTGAATGTCGGGGGTGACGTCATCACACCCGACATCCATTGCGTAGCGCAGCACAGAGGAGTCACCCGCGCGAACTATCAGCAGCAGTGAAAGATTATCCAGTATCTTATTGTTGTTACTCTGAATTTGGACTTTCTGCACCATGCAATTATGAACTAGCTGTGTTCTCTGTATGTATCTACCGTAATATAAATATTAAGAGATAATTGTATTTTCAATATTTTAAACCATTTTAAATGTGCATTGCTGAGTAGGGTGAAAATATCACCCACTGTTATCATTTTTCCCGCCACCCTATCTTTAAATCTCTGTAGATTTCTATTAGTCCTCCTGATGCTACCTAAACCGGTGACCATTTCAAACTGGTCAATAAAAAAAATGATTCATGGGTGCAGAAAGAGAGGAAAAAAGTTTTTGGCATTTAATTCCCTGAACCCCACTAAGGGGCAGATGCAGGTAAGTTAAATTGTAGCTGGTAATGGGACTACTGCTTTAATCATGATTCTGCAATAGGTTTCCTAACTCTTACTAACTTCATTTCCAAGTAAGTTTAATATGTTAACTATGTTTTCTTTGGTTTTTTGGATGATCAGCTATCGTTAGTGTTAGTGTATTTTATGTGCTGCCCAAACCAACTTGTTGTCTTCCAATGTGGCCCAGGGAAGCTAAAAGGTTGGACACCCCTGGTTTAGAATGTAATGCTCTATGTGTTCCGTGTAATAATAGTGGTCTAATTTTCAGGTCCGGGCCCAACTGCAAGAAAACACTCTCTACAAAGGCTTCTAGTCAGGCCTGCTGGACTGATTCGGATGTTGCGCCCATATATGTTGTTTCAGCACTTCCGGTTCTTTAATTTTTTGTTTCAGGAAGGACACTTCCTGGTGCAGTTAATGACTTTGAGCAGCTCCTCAGAATGCTGTCCAGGGCACTGGTGCTTGTGCCTATGGTGTTAATGTCAACCTTAATATCAGTGATTGCCTTTTGCAGTGCAAAGATTTGTTTTAGATTTTTTATGAGACGCTGCTAGACTAGAAAATCTCCTCTAGTGAACGGGAACATGTTCTCAGTGGTGTCTCTTTCCAGTGCTGGATGGGGAGAAACTGGCAAATATAGCAAAGGGCCCGATCTTGAAGGATAATATAGGCCAGAGAGAGGCCAGAGTGTGTAAATACTCAATTTTCTAGATAAGACTTTGAGGTTCAGGTGCATAGGTACTGTATAATCATAAATCTGCTCACATTCAGTCAACTGAAGCAGGTATCAGCAGCTTGTGACAAAACATATACATATTTGACATTGTTGCTACACCAAAGTGGTTAAGTGCTTATCAGATCTCTGGTTCTAGTGGTTTGAAAGAGTAGAAATGCTTCCTTCCACTTTAGTATTACATATTTTGAATATTTCTTAGAAAAATAGAGGGCTTACTAGGCTCCAGATGACCACAACACAATATCCGGCTGTGTGACACCTCGATTTATTCATCCTCAATTAATCACTTTAGCATACCTGGACAGTTAAAATCACTGTGTTCCTGCTGTTGAGACAATGTTTATAAACCAGGAAGCTGGTAGACATGCTAAAAATGGGTAGCAGTTAGGTGACCTCGATTTGCAGATACCAGGGGTGGATCCAGTTCGATTCTACAGAAGTGACCACTGATTGTCAGGGACACCAGCTCCTTCTCCCTTATTGCCAGTTGGTCCTCTCCTTGTGTGCCTAGACATTATTGTTGAAATAGTTGTCTCTAAGATGTGATGCAGGTGTTATCACTAAAGTTGAGAACATTTTGCCAAAAGAATCTGGCCATAAATGTTCCCAGTCTTACCTCACCACTTCACACAACAGAATAAATTGACCATTGTTGTCACATCTCTACTCATAGACCAAAAATTTAGCAAAGTGAGACTTTACAAATACAATAGAAAATGGCCACTCCGATAGTACTTTAATCATTAGCATCACAGCTACATTAGATCAAGTTGCAACTGTCTTTTCTCATTACCTGTCATTTCCATTTGAATTACTGCCAAAAATAAGATTCCCATTTAATTTTGAAAGTGGTCTATAATGGATGTGGAGATGTTTGTATTCCATTACATTTTATATGGATAAATGCGACTTTTTCATTTTGTATATGATACTTCATTACATCATTATATTCAGTACAAGTAGGGTAATGTGACTTTTACATTTATTACGCATGTTTCTTGAGAAGGGCTAGTTTGACTTTGATCGACTTGCTCTTCCAAATAAATTTTGCTAAATATTTTTAAATAGCTCAGTGTTCCAAAAGCAGTACTCTAACGGGAAAAGTTTGAAATATATAGAGAAAGGCGGATTTTATTTGTCACTGCAATTATTCTGCCTGGCCACGAGATGATTAAAGAGCACCAGGTATATAGGTCTGATTTGATTTTGGCAAATGTGCCCTGGTAGTTCTCTTGGTAAAGGGACCCATAGAAACTGGTACTAGAGATTCCTAGATATTTTATCCTCTTTTTTTTTTTTTTACAACCTAAAATTTAATTGGGAGGTAATATTTTGAGTCTCTTAGGGGAAATGTTGAGTAGTAGTGCTTCAGATTTCATACAATTAATTTTGTAGCCTGAGAAATTGCTATAGTGGTCCATAATCAGGGACAGGCTTGGCTGGGTGGCACGGCCGGTCCCATACTGTGCTAGTTGGGCTGGGTCACTGGGCCACCTGCATTTTTTCCATTAAAACAGTCTGCTGAATTGAGTCTTGCTCCCTGGGATAAAACTTGCCAGTCCACCCCTGTCCGTAATTCTAAACAGGTAGGGGAAAGAAATCCTCAGTCGCTGGAAAGTTAGCATGACATCATCTGTGAAAAGTGATAAATTACTTTCCAGCTCCCCTGTGTCTGCGGCCCTATACCTAGAGAAGCCCTTATGGAAGCTGTGGGGGTTCAATAATGTGGGCAAAGATTAAAGGGGAGAGTGGACAGTCTTGGCGTGTGTAGTTTCTGATGGGATCCGTGGGAGAACTATTGACCATGAACCTTGTGGAGAGGTGGGAACATAGAGCTTTCCAACTGGCATTAGAAAGCCTCCGGTCTGAGAAATTGTAATTAATATATTTTAATGTACCAATAACACATGTAATAAATACAGTCCAGATGCCCCTCACATTCATGATTTATTTAAGATATGAATGAGGATTGTCCCAGCAGTATTTCAGGAAACAAACAGGAAGTTTAAATGAGTTTAAATGAATTAAGGGGGTGGCACTAAAGTGATAGTAGGCAGGATGTTGAAGTAATATTTTAATACTTTCCAAAAAAAGATCAATAATACTATAGTACTCAACCATTTACGAATATGAACATACTAGATTTTATTGCATATATCCATGCAAATATACCTGTGACTTTAAATAAAAATAGAATTTCCTTTCCCAACTCCATGGCAGCCCTTACAATGGGTTAATACCCTGATCAGCTTAGTGTAGACAGGAAGAATTTGCACCACCTGTACCCTATATAAGGCAGCTCCTCCTCTTCCTTGATGTCTTTTCTTCCTGTCTCAGCGTGTGTATGACAGGGTAGTGCAGAGTAGCATTTATTGTTTTGGTTTGTTATTTTATTCTAGAGGGCTTACCTGAGATTTTTGGGCTTTCCTCAGGCTGGCTGTGTGCAGTTCAGAGGGGCTGTGAAGGAGTGGTCAGTTCCCTTCAGCGTGTGCTGTTTGGAGTCTAAGGTAATGCCTATGGGTGTACACGGAGGACGCGCGCGTGGAGCAAACATGTGCAGTATGGCTGACTTCTGTTTACCAAACCACCTGTCAGGAGAAAGACATTACCTTGTTATGCACACACTTTGATGATGACAGGGCAGGCACCTTTCTTAAGCAACTGACGCCCATTATATGAGGCTCATTGTTGGCTATAGGTGGATGTATGCTGCAGGACCTAGCAGCTATCTGGATACAGTGCACTATGGACCAGGAGCCCGTCCCAAAAAAGCTGAAGGACACCCCAAGGTAAGCCCTTAGAAGTGGGTGTTTTTGTACTTTAGAGTAGCTTTCTTAGTATCTTTTTGTTCTATTGTTTACAGTACCTCTGTGGAGCTTGTGCAGGGAAAATAAAAATGTAAAGTTAAGAATCGAGGGTGTGCAGCATGTGATGGCCGATTGCTGAAAGATTGCATTGATCCATTATGTGTGTCATGTATCCCTGAAACGATAGAAGAACAATTCAAACAGTTCTTTTCATGGATGGTGAAGACCATGCAGGATTTTCAGGCCCCACAGCAGGGGGAAAAGAGGGACAGGACTCCAATAGCAGAAGAGATGGAGGATGCAAGGCCAGGCCATCCTCTGAAACATTTAGTTCCCTTCAGGAGTGGGATTCCGAGTCAGATAGTGAGGCTGAGATGAAAGAGGATCCCAGAATGTTTAATTTGGATACCGTAAATGTTATACTCAAGCATATTAACAAATCTCTAGGTATTGAGGAACCAACAGTTCCGGTCAAACCACAGGATGCTCTCTTTTCAGAACACCAAGTGAAATCTAGAGTGTTCCATACCCATAAGGTGATAAAAGACTTGAACTATAAGGAGTGGCAAGCCTTAGACAAAAGTCATCCTAACATGGGGAGACTGAACCGCATGTACCCTTTCCAGGATGAAGATATGCTGAGATGTGTTTAGTACCTAAAGTGGATTCAGCCATAGCCGGCTTATCCTCAAGGACAACTCTCCCATGGGATGATCGGGGACCACTGAAAGATGCCATGGATAGGAGAATGGAGACTTCCTTCTGGAAATTACACATCTCCTCGGTTATAACCCTGAAGTCTGGGATAGCCATGGCTTCGGTAGCTAGAGCCCTTAGGTTGTGGGCCAGCACGCTGCATACAGATATCAAAGACAGAATAAATAGATTGTACCTTCTAAAATCCTTATAAGTTATGCAGAAAAGCATTGATTTCTTGTGTGAAGCGTTGTTCGATACGATTGTGTTCTCTTCCAAGAGCATGGCCTCGGCAATTGTAGCAAGAAGGGCGCTTTGGCTACGTCCATGGGCGGCAGATCACCAATCCAAAAGCCGTCGGACAACGCTTCCGTATGAAGGTAGTTTCTTGTTTGGGGAGAAACTGGATAATCTGATGCAAAGGCTAGCAAGTGATAGTGCTAAACGTCTACCACAAGACAGAAGGGGGAGACGGTTCCTCGCTTATTCTCCAAGGCAACAGTTTAAAGAAGCCCGTGCCTATAGGCCTGGGAGACAGTACTCCAGACACCAAGATAATATGGCAAGACAGTCCTTCCGGCCCTTCAGGTCAAAGAGGGGGAAACAAGGACATCAATGACTACCTGCAGGTCCAGTCTCCACTATCTCCAGTGGGCGGCAGGATATCTTGCTTTGTAGAAATTTGGAATCAGACCACACAAGACAAATGGGTCCATGAGATAGTCACCAGGGGATATGCCATAGAATTTCATACCTGGCCAAAAGGAAACAGATTTGTTCAGTCAAGAAGTCCCATGCCCATCTTAGAACAGCAAGCATTGGAGGAAAGCCTAAAAGGCCTGATGGAAACAGAGGCTATTGTGGCGGTGCCGACAAATCAGGAAAACATGGGGTTCTATTCCAAGCTGTTCCTCGTCCAGAAAGCATCAGGTGCCTTCAGAACGGTACTAGATTTACGAGCCCTCAATTGCTATGTGCAAGCAAAACACTTTCAAATGGAGTATATCAACTCAATCCTCAAGGCAATAGAAACAGGAGAGTTTCTGACGGCGATAGACTTAAATGATGCATATTTTCATATCCCGATCGCGATTCATCACCAGCAATTCCTGAGGTTCTGCATTCAAGGACGCCAATTCCAATTTACTTGTCTTCCGTTTGGCCTTTCCACGTCTCCAAGAACATTTATGTTTAAGTCCTTATAGTTCTCATAGCAGCACTCAGGGAGAGAGGAGTAGCTTTGTGGCTGTATCTGGACGATATCCTGATTTCAGCAAAGTCAGAAGAAGCAACCCTACAGATAATATCCCAGGTAATCCAGTTCCTACAACAGCACGGTTGGTTAATCAATGTAGCAAAAAGCCACCTGATACCCTCGAAACAGCTAGTGTTTCGAGGAGTGAAAATAAATACAAGAACAGACAAGGTCTGTCTCTCTCAGGAAAAGTTGGACAAAATCAAGTCGCTGACGCATCAAGTCCAGCTTCAACATTGAATTTCAGCATGAACGTGTCTTCGCATTCTAGGAATGTTTTCCTCAACAATAGGAATCCTTCCATGGGCATGGTGGCATATGAGAGATCTTCAATCAAGCCTCTTTGCAGAATGGAATCATACAGTGGGGTCTCTAGATTCCAAAATCAACCTCTCAAGGTCGGCAACACAGTTCCTGCATTGGTGGCAGCTCCGAAGCTTGAGAAAGCAAGGGGTGTCTCTCTCGATACCAGACTGGTGTGTTCTTACCACAGACACCAGTTCAATAGGCTGGGGTGCTCACATGCAAGATATGGTCACGCAGGGCACTTGGCAAGATGAAGAGAGACTTCTCCAGGGGATCATCTTGGAGATGAAAGTGGTCTGGCGTGCAGTCCAGTACTTCCAGTCCTATTTACGATCTAAACATCTGCGAGTATTCTCCGACAACAGGGCTGTAGTAGCCTTTATAAATAAACAGGGTGGTACCAAGAGCAGAGCAATGCTGGCCGAAATAACCACACTGAAGGCATGGGCAGAGATGAACCTGAAATCTCTCTCAGCCCTTCATGTGGGAGGCAAATACAACGTGGTGGCGGACTATTTAAGCAGACACCAAGTCCATCCAGGAGAATGGGAGTTGCACAAAGAGATCTTTCAGCTTATAAGGCACAGGATTGGAATGCCAGAAATAGATCTGATAGCCACAGGGAACAAATCCAAGGTACCCCTCTTCTACTCCCATCACAGAGACAATAGGGCCTTAGGGAAAGATGCCCTGTCAATGCAGTGGAACTTCAAGCTTGGGTACGTGTTTCCTCCCTTTCCAGTTATCCCTCAGGTACTCAGAAAAATAAGGAAGGAAAAGGTGGAGGTGATAGTAGTCCTCCCGACGTAGCCGCATCACCCTTGGTTCGCGGTGGCACGGAGGATGCTGTTGGAACATCCATGGCCATTGCAGGTCAGACCAGATCTCATACATCATGGTCCGGTACTGCATCCAAATCCGGACTCCCTTGGTTTGATGGCGTGGAGACTGAGCGTCGACTATTGAGATCCAAAGGTGTTTCAGATGAGGTAATAGACATTCTGATTCAGGCAAGGAAAAAGAATTCCTCTATAATTTATTACAGAATTTGGAGAAAATTAATTTGTTGGGCGGGGAACATGGTGAAGGATCCCATGTCTGCCAGTGTTCCAGATGTGTTAGAGTTCCTTAAAGATGGTTTTGTTAAAGGACTTGCACCATCCACATTAAAGGTGCAAATATCTGCTCTTAACATCCTTCTTGATACCAAACTGTCATCACAGGATCTCGTCTTCCAATTCTTTCAGGCACTGAAAAGGTTACGACTAACAGTGAAACCGTTCTTAGCGCCTTGGGACCTTAATATTGTCCTCGACGCCTTAACCACTGACCCTTTCGACCATTGCAGGATATTTCTCTTAAACGACTCACTCTGAAAGTGCTCTTTTTAGTGACAATCACTTCATATGTCTAAGCATTATCTGCTTGACGTTTCAGCCTCTACGGAGACAGTTTGGGAGAAAGATTCTCCAGCAAACTGTGTAAATAATTTTTTGTTTGACTGTATTAAGGTGTTGGTTTTTATTACCTCCTGACTATTGTACTGCTTTGGTATATCCCATTGTAAGGGCTGCCATGGAGTTGGGAAAAGAAAATTGAGAATTATACTCGTCGTTAATTTCCTTTCCTTGACATACTCCGTGGAGCAGCCCTATATTTTCCCACCCTTGTTCTAATAGTTGTTATAGGACGGCTTGGGAAGTTACAAAAGGCACTGAGGAAGAGGAGAAGCTGCCTTATATAGGGTCCAGGTGGGGCAAATTCTTCCTGTCTACACTAAGCTGATCAGGGTATTAACCCATTGTAAGGGTTGACATGGAGTATGTCAAGGAAATTAACGGTGAGTATAATTCTCAATTTTCAGCTTGCATCATTTGTACAAAACAAGCCGAAGCTTGCTTGCTTGTGTCACTATAGGCCTAGTCCTATACTACTCATACTGTTCTGCATAATATCTTTACCTGGAACTGAACCTCACCTGATTTTCTCCTCACAAAGTAGAGAACTTTCCCAGAAAAACCTTTCAGAATGACCTTGTTTATGAGCTCCCACTCACCCCAGGGAGTAAACAACTTTTTTCTTAGTCACACGTGTTTGCTACTGATGCATAGTGAATTAAAATGTATGTTTATATTTATAAGTGGTTAAGCACTATGATTTTTTTATGTAGGTTTTTCTGCTACCCAAAAATTAATCATAGGTTCGAACAACACCATTTTGTGGCGTTAATATACACACTTCTGAACCATGCACACTTCCATCTGGACCCACAAATGATTGTAAAAGGCTTGTGTCCAGTGGAAGTTCCAAAACACAGAATGTAAGCCTGTACCTTCAGTGTACAAATAGGTGACTCTGCTCAAAATCCAATGCTCTGCACACCTCTATATTTTGCGATTCATAAATTACTCACAAAGTCTTATCTAGGTATCTATTGCAGGAAATGTATTAGGAGGTACAGTGTGACATTAGCTCATGTATTAGATATTGCATCAGTGTACCATGGACAATTTTATAGTTTGACAGAAAAGACATGCTTCATTTATGTATAGACTACATTCTAACCATAAAACAGTAGCGTTCTACAGATGATATGCTGTTAGTGTAACATGAAAATGGAGCAGAGTTCCCATTTATAAAATTAACGTAGTGTCAGAGATCTTGATAGTGTTAGACTGGGTTAGCTTGATTCTCAACACTAATGATCATCATAGGTGCTCAAACTCAGTCCTCATGATCTACCACATCTCGTTTTCAGGATTTCTTTAATAATGCACAGGTGAGTTAATCTATTTTTCCGGCTCCGTAATTATCCCACCTGTTACTAGACAGGAATCCTGAAAACCTGACCTGTTGGTAGCTCTTGAGGATTGGCTCTCTACGCTGCAATTTGTTAAGCATTGGAAGGACACATTTCTTACCTTTTAAGAACTAAAATCTTACTCTCCAGCGTTCAGTCTTGTTTGTTTTACAATATATGTCTATTTAAATAATATACAGGGTTTGTTAGAGGCAATAGATTATAGAAGTGACCTTGCTATTTGCTAGGGTATTTCTCATAATCTCTTTTATGACGAGTATCCGTTATATGCATGAAGTAAAGACCAAATGTTAATAAATATCTGACAGCACCTCTTAAAAATTAATGACTCTACAGGAAACCATATATTTAATTTTGCTCCAAAATATCTAGTGATGGGATACATGATATTCTCCAATATTCACATATGGGACATCTATCCTCAATAAAGTATATTTATCACAAGAACAAGGTGCTTAGGGAGTGTGGCCATATGTAAATTAATTTAAGAATGCAAGTAGCCCTTTCTCTATCTCATCCCAAGCTGTATAAGAATATTTCCCACCATCACCTCAAAATGGTAATAACACCCATGCACATAACAGCAATATAACCAGCATTGTTTTCTTTAGACCAATAAGTTTGGGGCAGACAGCTTTTGTCAGGTAGACAGCAGCTGCATTTAAAGTCCCAGTGGTCCCTTAACCCAACCTCCTCCATTCACAACTTTCTGTTAGAGCAGCCCTGCCATTGTAGTTTTAGTATAGAGGGCATCACTGCTTACACATTTAATAAGAGTATACAAAAACATGTTCTATCTGCTATTTCGGCTGGAACAAGATCATCTAATGACCAAATTGAGGGAATTTTGACCAGATACAGAAAGTAAAAAAAAGTGTGTTAATGCAGCAGAATGAGTAATGGAAGTTGTTTAAAATAATTTAGATGCTGATGATTAAGTATATAAAAAGCTTAAATATAATATCTTTTACATTTATAAACAACTTACAAGTTATCAAAGGGAACTCTAAAGTGGATCTTTTACCTACACAGTGTGGACTGTACCCACATGCCCCCTTTCAGTTTACTAGGGACCAGTGATGTCATTAAATGCCTAATATTCATGATGTACTGCTTCCTCGTCAAATTATAGGCTACGTTCTCATTATTAGTTCATCCTACAAAATAGTTTCCTCCAGCGTGTTGGGGAAAAAAAATAATGTACAGGTCTAAAGACCTTTATTTTTAGGATTTATGTTTCTATACAAGTAAACCAGTTTTACCATGTGAAATGTTGTTCTGTACTATGTATTTCAAACACTAGACCCACTTATTTATTTGGAAATGTCACTTTCTGTAACAAGACATGATAAAAAGGAAATCAGTTCTTCCAAATAATTACAACATGGAGAAGTTCCAATCCAACCACTAAGCTTTAACTGAAATAATAACAGTCCTTGGGTAGCACAATCATAGCTATAATTTTCTAAAATGTACTAGATAAATGATAGCTATAATCTGATTGGTTGTTATGGCCAACACCTCCACTTTTCCTTGTTGATGTTTAGTAAATCTGCCTCCAAGATTTAAGACAGTTTGTTTGCTTTTTCCAGCTAGAAGAATGCAAATTTGTGAAGCTAAAAATAGTGAAAAAAAAAGTTGTAGGTGAGGCTGTTCCCCTATCACACTAATGTTGCAAACCACAAAAAAAAAAACAGATGTAACAGTCATGTAATATTGTAAATTGTGTCAGTACTGAAACTTCAGAATGTACACACCAGTGTAATGGAGAAATTCAACAGCCCCATTAATCACATTACTTTAGTTTTGCTCATTATTGTACCACTTACCCTCAATGAACAGAAATGCCTTTAAATTTATTACATTATGAAAACTTGTTTCAAGTACATCTAATTTGTTTGCTGTTGCTCTCCATTTTACGTATTTTAATACTGGTGAAAGTACCGTATTTCCCCATGTATATGATGCTCCACTGTATAAGACGCACCTATATAAATCATGTGAAAATATTGAGGATAAACATTCTCCTCAAAGGAGATGAAAGGCATCCTTTCAGGACCTTTGAGGACCTTGTCAAGGTCCTGAAAGGACATCGCAAACAGGACCTTAAGCGGCTTCCCAGCATCAGATGGACAGAAGAAAGACTTTAGCGGATAGAGGTATCATCTGACAGGGTAAGTGCTACTACCCCATGTATAAGACACACCCAAAATTTTGGGGAAAAAGGTGCGTCTTATACATGGGGAAATACGGTATATACTGTTCTATTTATGACCCATCGCATTTTAGTCAAGAAATGATTTAAAGTTGGTATTAAAATTCTTGAGCCAGGACAGTGACTCCGATAGGAGCCGGTCCCTGCGAATAGTCTAGTAAAGTGATCGCGATCACTTTACTTAACAGGTTCCGATGGCCTTTACACAATTTGCGATGGGGAGAGCACAAAACCTGCCCAAGAGGTACAAAGATCTCTTTCCTACAATATTTATCCCATGGCATTAGCGGTCAGGGTCAATCCCCAAATTTTGGAGTTTAACAAATGGGATTTTTGGAACCTATGGGTACTGCATTTGCAATCGAAGATGCCTCAACAGCAGGAAAAAATCAGATTCCTGCTGCGATCCCCTAACATTAGACAGGATACTTTAATCCTCTGAAAACTGCAGTTTTCAGCAGACTTACCATGATAAAAAAAATAAATATATATATATATATATATATATATATTTATTTGGAGGTTCGTAAAAAGGACCCATAAGTGTTAACAACCTGCTGTACCACTATCACCACAGTATATAATAAAGATCAATAATACCAAGGACAATACAAATCATTACACAAGACATTTTAACATCAACTTGTTCTTCATAAAATTGTATTCTTACCCTTTACAGAAAAACAAAAGCCATTCCAATACCTTTGGTCAACGCATGCTGAATAAAAAGCACATTGTTGCTCTCCCCTATATACAGCAACAATGTCTGCTTCTAGGAGCCCCCATTACATGAAGCAGAGATGCCCACCCCCAAGTTATCCCATACACTACTCAAGAGCCATGGATGGCTGTGTAATCTGCTAGTTCTGCTTGTGAGATGGCTGTGGCTCACTGCATCAGACAAGGGTGTTCATGTTTTAGAGATGGAAACAACTCCTTCAACAGACAGCAGCTGGAGTATGGAGGCCACAGCACAAGATTAAAGGTGGTAACAGTATATTATCCAAAAGCCCACATATGTGCCATACAGTTTTGAGAGTAAGAAAGATAGAGGCACCAATATTTACATTCATATAGACTCCTCTTCTTGTTGTTCTTCAATTGATAGTTAAACTATATACTTTGCCCTGTTATAATAAAGGATTCAGTCTCCACAAAGCCTCCCTGCAGCATAGGCTCTTATGCACTTAAAGGACCACTCCCATAGAACTCCTCAGTAGGATACCAAATGTTAACACTTCTGACTGCTGCAGGTAATTTACAAGTTGAGTGAAGAAAAGTGAATGCATGTCAGGAAGCGGTGTATAGAGGTCCATTTATTTACATTGTTTTTGGACCATAACACTATGCATTCAACATGTTTGTACAAACCATTTACACTTCAAAAGTGTTCATTTTACAAATTGGTAGGAGAGCAATGTAAGCAGATTTATATCTGTGTCCGCTATAGGAACATGACCATGCTGTAAACTTGAGGTCTGATCATAAGGCAAAATATAAAAAAAAAAAAAAATCAGATGATTTTTCTCATTACTGTTTAATTATATAGCACCAATCATAACGCAGCGCTGTACAAAGGATATGTAGCCATTCACATCAGTCCCTGCCCCAGTGGAGCTTACATTCTACATTCCCTACCCCATACAAACTCAAGAGGAAACACATACAAAACACAGGGTAAACTATTCCTGCGGTTGATATTTGCTGAAAAAAGCCAAAGGGTAACAATGCGCTGTGAATTAAAAGCACCACCTCTCAGCTTCAGCATCCCCTTGATACAAGCCTACTGCTATGCCCAATGCCAATTCTATCCCTGAAATCAAGATTTATTTTTAGATATAAATTGATACTCTGCATTTTAGATTTAGTGGCTACAACAGGTTAGTTCTTAGATCAAATTACAAAGTAATTGTTACATTTATCACCAAGTGACCAGAAATATAGGATAGCAAAAAGTTATACATGAGAACCCCCAAGCACTGAAAAGGAACTTTACTATTAGATGGGGTGGACTAACTGTAGGATAAAACTTAGTCTATAACTTTATAGCCAGAAGTCAGGCTTAAGTTTTCATTCATACCTTATATAAATATGCACACATAGAAGGCTTACACAAAATATGGGATTCTATTTAAAAGGTACTCAAGAATTAATGCATCTTGTGTTGGAAGACAGTTTTGTTCACATTTAAGTTTAATGAATAAGTGTGAATACATTCTATTTCACACCTTATCCAGACAGGAGATAAAGAAATATACAGTAGACAAACAAATATGGCACAAAAGCCTTGTATTTATTCATTACTATGCTTGAAATGTGTACAAGCATAGAAATGGAAAGTAAGCTTCTAATGAGGAAACACTGCAGTCTTCTACAGGGTGCAAGGCAATATATGGTAAAGCATTTATTTTGGTTACACAAAGGGCTATTATACATGTAAGATTGGGTATTTGAAAAGCCACAACAAGAAAAGATGGAGCAGCTTTTGATTAGGTCAGTGTTTCTCAAACCAGTAGTACTGCATGAGCACTTAAGTAGCTAGATTTACTCAAGTACAGGCATATGTAATATATTTGGATCCCTATTCACCCTGTGTTCAGGCAATCTGTGCTAAAAGTGCAGTCTAGTTAAACAATGCAAAATGGTTTGAGAAGCCCCACCTCTGTTAATGGACGAGACAAGCACGCAGGGAGGGTGACATGCAAGTTAGTAAGATTATTACTTAAGTAGGTCGTTATTAGTGTTAACTATATCAAAGAAACACAAAACATATACATTTTATTCACATTTATTTTTCGCTTTTAGTGTGCTCACAGAAAATTAGAACACCTTAAGCAAGAGTTTAATAGCAATTTTGTAAGCAAAGTTACATTCCATCTCTAAGTCAAATTGGTCAAAGCTTCTCCAGTATTTACAAAACATGAAAGACAAGATGCTACACAAAACCATTGCATCTGAAGATTTCCTTAATTCTTAAAGACAACTGGAAAAGAAAGCATTGCCTGTTGTAATCAAAAAAACATACCACAGTATAAACAGTAACCATTCCACTTATCACAGCTTTGTTGAGTTTAAAATTTGTGTTTAAAAGGTCCAATATGACTGCAGTTTTACAAAAATGGGCAGGGTGGAAAGAGTTGCAAACTTCATGTGCTTTTGGATATCAAGATTTCCTTTTATACAATAGTCACAGTTAAAAACACCCTGCTGGTAATACATAATTACATTTTATTAAGGTCATAAACCAGCAATAAACAATAAAGCCTATACAACTCGTAATTCTACTTAATCACCGACTGATACAGCTAACATGAGATAAGTGAAAAGTTCCTATGGTTTAAATGAATTACTAAAACTATGATCTGGGTATTGTTTTTTGTTGTTTTTTTTTTATTATTTTATTTTGCTTGCCATCTTAGTCGAGACCTTTAGTGTTGTAAACCTTGTAGAAGGCTGCCCTCACAAAATACATCATTACTTCTCCAAAAAAAACAAAAAAACCCCATAAAAGAAAACAAAAAGAAGAAAACAAACAGAAACCTGACCCCATTCCGTGTGGCACATTCTCTTGGCAACGTGTGCACCACCTACAACCCAGTGTGGTCCCTATCACTTCATTTGATATCCCCAACCTCCCCCCTATATTGACCCACCCATCTCCTTCATGTATGGGCATGTCCATAGATTGAAAGAAAAAAAGTATACATTTTTAATAAAAGATGCAAAGTACGCAAAACATTAATACTGATGCGAAAAAGGATTAAGGCCGGTGATTGCTGTAAACTCTACACGGCCTGTTGGAATGGTGGTAACAGAATGATTTGAGATGGGATCTGTAAAGAGGAAGAAAACAGACAAAAAAAAAAAAAAATATTCTTTAAATCAATCCCTGGTTGTAGACAAGTTCTCCAAAACCAGTACCTGGCACCACTCCAACAAACAAACAAGGGGAGAAAAAAAGTTCTTTGATTATCTCAAAACTGCCATATGTTTACTCTGCTGACTCGGCTGCTGGACTGGATTCAGAAGTAGCTTCCTGTGTAGGAGCTGCAGGCTCTTCAGCTTTTGGTGCCTCTGGTTCAGTGGATGGTGCTTCAGGAGCAGAAACAGGGGTAGGGACCTCTTCTGCAGGTTTCTCTTCAGGCTTTGGCTCCTCAGCAGGCTTTACCTCCTCTACTGGCTTCTCTGGTGCAGGCTCTTCAGTTTTCGACTCCTGGGGCTCAGGTGATGCTGCCGCAGCAGCAGCCTCCTCTTTCTTTTCCTCTGTGCTGCTGGCAGCTGGAGTTTCTTCTTGGGCTGGCTTTGCCTCTTCATTGGTTGCCTCTTCAGCAGCTGCAGGAGCTTCCTCCTTTGCTCCTTCACTGGATGCAGCCGCACCTTCACCCTCTGCTGCTTCGTTATTCTCCTTTTTGTTCTTTTTGAAAGAAAAGCCACTCAGCTTAAAAGATTTCTTAAAGGAGAAACGCTTCTTTTTCTTCTTGGGTGTCTCATTACTGGTGGAAGGTGTAGAAGTGGAGCCCGCTTCTTCAGTTTTAGCAGAGGGCTCTCCCTCAGCAGGAGATGCCGGTTCTGCACTTTCCACCTCAGCAGATGCAGCAACTTCTTTCTCTGAAGTGGCATCAGCCGCTGCTGCCTCATCCTTTGCCGTCTCCTCAGCAGGGGCACTACCATTAGCTTGGACTTCCTCCTTCTCTGCCTCAGCTGCTGCAGGAGATGCATCGCCATTTGCCTTCACATGCCCATTTTCCTGCAGAGGCAAAAAAAACCAAGATCACTTAGGAGTTGCCAGCACTTACAGAACACCCAATTCCCACTGGTGATCTACAGAACTTTACTAAAATATCACTATAATTTGAAGTGTAAACAGTCTTGATAACCTTATGTTCAAAACAAAAGCATTTAAAGTTTAGGAACATATGCAATAAGGCATGTTGCCGTATTGAAAGTCTTCAGCGTCACCAAACCAATACCACACACATTGTTTTACTGAAAAGCAAAGCATTTCCCTCCATTATCATTCACGATTCCACAGCAACTACAGTAGTTAAGCCCATTCAACAACAGTTCCGCTTTACGTTCGACAGAGGGCGCTGTGCCTCCACCAGCAACACAATGCTCCAGGGAGCTCGACAGGCTGCAAGTGCATTAACTCCCAGATCACGCCTTTCTAGCAGCAGCTCCAGCAAGGAGCCAACGGAGACAAAGCCTGTGCTTTCCCTCTCATACAAGATGTTAAGGGAGAGGGAAAAAGCGTTACTGAGAGGAGGGGGCTTACTCTACCCCTCCATCTACACAATGGCGTCTGCATACCCCTCCCATGCATCCCAGTTAAATGTCATCTCTACGGTCACACAGCTATGAGTGCATACATCACATTGTATTTTCTACCAATCTACCCCATCACGACCACCACAAACCATCGCTACTTGATGACCACACAATTGTCACCCACACCCCACAATGCTGAAAAAAAATATATATACCAGGCTGAATAAAGAGGATTACAGAAACAAATGAGCTGTTAGAAGCAGCCACATGTTGCACAGTTTAGGATAGGAGCTATTGAGACGTGTCTATCAATCGCCACAGTAAATCACTACAGTGACTATCAACCCAACAGCCAGTGCGAATAGATTAATACAACGAGCTAAACACAATGTAAAAAAAGCCTTGGAGACCAAATCAATTCCCATAACATCTTTTGCTATCTGATAATTAAAAGCACCACCGGGGACAAGCATGCGGCTGGGGCATCAAGCAGCAGCGAGAGTTGCATCAAGCAGCAGACTGCCCATTACAATAGAGATTTCCATGGATCACACATCCAAGGCACAGGTATTGTTGGGGGGGAATTTACACATCCAAGGCACAGGTATTGTTGGGGGGGAAATCACACATCCAAGGCACAGGTATTGTTGGGGGGGAAATCACACATCCAAGGCACAGGTATTGTTGGGGGGGGGGGGATCACACATCCAAGGCACAGGTATTGTTGGGGGGGGGGGGATCACACATCCAAGGCACAGGTATTGTTGGGGGGGGGGGGATCACACATCCAAGGCACAGGTATTGTTGGGGGGGGGAAATCACACATCCAAGGCACAGGTATTGTTGGGGGGGGGGGGGGAATCACACATCCAAGGCACAGGTATTGTTGGGGGGGGGGGGGGAAATCACACATCCAAGGCACAGGTATTGTTGGGGGGGGGGGGGGGGGAAATCACACATCCAAGGCACAGGTATTGTTGGGGGGGGGGAATCACACATCCAAGGCACAGGTATTGTTGGGGGGAAATCACACATCCAAGGCACCGGTATTGTTGGGGGGGGACCACACATCCAAGGCACAGGTATTGGGGGGGCAGCAGCTCCCCCACAGTCCCCCCTCACTCCAAGCAACAGATGCGGGACAAGATGCAACTTACCTGGCCGTTCGTCTTGGAAGGAGAGGCGGCTACGGCTTCCCCGGGCTTCTCTGCGGTGGCGGCTTCGCCTTTGGCTGCGGTCTTGGAGAATTGGGCTCCCATTGCGGTCTGTGTATCCAACAAAATGCAACAAAGGTACGTGTCACTCCCACAGACAGAGAAAAGCGCTAGCTATATATACTGCTATGTAAAATTTGTATTATGTGCAGATCTGAACCATAAAAACGACTAGTAGACAGAGCGAGCGGAGGCAGGCACACAGCAGAAGGAAACAAAGAGATGTGACTGGTGTCTGAAGCCTGGGTACAATAGAGATCAGAGCCGGAGGAACGCAGCTGCAACTCCTCTTTGCAACAGGAGGGGAGGGAGAATACAAAGTGGAAGAGAGATATTCACCAAATTATCTGGATACTGGAGCAAAAGATCGAGCAACACAATAGTGGTCCTTCCGTTCTTCTACGACGACCACCAAAAAATAATTTATAGGCAGAAAGTGATTAGAAAAATGCAATATCCCAAAGGTTTGTAGCCGTGCTGGATACAACAGGAAAATGGAGAAATCTCCCCGCTCGCTAATAAGATGCGGAGTCCAACGCCCAAGTGCACAGATCAATGGGCTTCCCAAGGCATGACGGCAGCCCAGTCCCGTTTCCACCAATCACAGAGCGGGTAGACAAAGGAGGGGGCGCGGCTTCAAATTTGGGCAGAACAATGCAGCCCCAGCATTGCAAGAATTAAAAAAAATATATAAAAAAAACCCCCACTAATACAAATACCATATACACAACAAAATAAAAAAAAAACCTTAAACCTCCCAACACCAATATTGTAAGGGAGAGGGAAAGGGAGAGTACATCCAAAGCTAATCTCTTATATAATTAACCAGGAATTAATTTATGTCCCCTCCATAAAAAAAAAAATACTCACTAATTAATGTATTTTTTTTCGCTGTTTGCTTCTGCAGTGTTATATTATTTAACAACAAAGACCGAGATGTTTGCTTGGCTGGATCTGTGTTCCAATTTATATATCTTTCTATTTTTACTCCCTACCACTCCTCTATGGCTCTCAGCTGGTGGATCAACAGATTGGGCGCGTTTTTTTTTTTGCTTTTAATTGATGGGAATGATCGAATTTCAGCTTTAATTTTGATGGTCTTTAGAAAGGGAAGATCAAATTACGTTTAAGATCACCAGTAAAAAAAAAAAAGGAGAATGTCTGCTGTCCAGATGTGACAAGAGCAGATTTCCTGTTGCAATATTGACTGCAAAGAGCGCTGCTCATAACTGCATATGTATTTATTATTATTATTATTTACGCTCATTTATCCTGAGGGTCTAATTAAATGTTGCTGTCCAATTATTTCTGATTTGTTGGCCTCAGCCAATGGAGTCAGAAGAACCCATTTCAAGCCAGGGACTAAAAGATGTTGGATATCAATGTATTTCACAGTACTGCATTTATATATATATATATATATATATATATATATATATATATATATATATATATTATATTTATATATATATATTGTATTTACAGACTTTATTTATCAGTCGTCCTCTCTTTATCTGGCATAGTGAGAGCCTATCCCTATCCCTTTCAACAAATAAAGGGTTAATCTGGCAGCTGGGATGAGGTTAAGGAAGATTTTGGAGAGAGGGGAGTTGAACCGACTGATGGGGGGGGGGGCGCTTTTGTTAGGTGATGTGTGAGGCTCAGATTTTGTTCTCTGGAGATGGTATCGTCTGGTCCTGCACTGCGGTGCCCCCTAAAAAGACCCGTTCGTGTATTAGTACAGTGAGCACAGTGATCGCCTTCTGTAGCAGGCAGGATACAGGACCTGGCTGTACATAACTCATACATGGCGCTGTGCAGCCATCATGGCTGTACACTGAGAGCTGTGCATATCTAATGACACTGGCTGTGTATTAATGAGGACATTTGCTGTGCAGGTTTATCCAGCGTTGCAGTCACGACTGTAATATTGAGGATCTGTTGGGTGCATTAGGTACACTTTGGAATGCTTTTGTTTGTACATTCAGGCGGGGTACTGATAATGGCTGGAGTGTCTATTGTCTGTGCTTTGGTCCACGGGGTGGGGGTGGGGGTGGGAAGGGTCCAGACACAGATGATCTCTAGACAATCTAGTGTCCCAGGATTAGGTGACCTGTGGGTGTGCCGTGTAATAGTCTCACCCCTCACCATGGACAAGTACAGTTATTACTCCATACTGTAGTGTTTCCACGTGAGAAGTGTGTGCCCGAGTGACACTGTCCACAGCAATCACGTGCAATGGAGCGATCTTCTCCACGACACGTTAATGTGACGGCTGCACCATGGTTTCCCGCCTAACCCGACAGACACTGTCGGACCCTCCAGCCTTTGTCATTGTCCCGAGTTGTTGCTACTGGAAGTAATGAAAGCAGAACCCTCCTTAAAATAACTAGCAAAATAGCATTCTTAATAGATCCACGAGATTAGAAATATAACCCACGAGAGCTTCCACCCCATCAGATGAGCACCAATAACACAGCTCAGCATTGTTACCACAGTGAGAGTTTAAACTGTATTATAGCAATGTACTCCAAGCTAAATCAGTATGTGCCTTTCTCCAGCTCCTATTTACGAAGCCCTATTAATATACGTGTGTGGGGCGGGGAGGGAGGCACCGCAGCTCCTTCTCACCAGCCTGTATGCTGGGCTCGTTTCCATGGCAACAGCGGGGTTAAGATTCTAATGTGTGCGTGTTTTTTAACACCAAGGGGGTAGAGCAGATGGAGATGGGTGAGGGGAGGGGAAAGAAAGGAGGGGCAGAAGGTGCAAGGAGGAGGTAGGTTAAGGGGGGAAAAAGAGGAGGACAATAGGGCACAGCCCTAAAGCAACGTGGAGGAGGAAGGATAGTCTTAGTTTTGTGTTGCTGGGTAGAAAGAGAAGAGAAAGGCAGCGTGGAGTGTAGAGCAATGTGTCCCCTCCTCACTCCTGTGTGGGCTGTCTGCTGGGAGAGGAGAGGAGAGGAGGGGTATCATTGTAAGAGTGGGTGCTGCAGAGGGTGTCTACTGGAGGGGGAGGGGGATGTATTGATGTCTGAATGCATATAAATGCAGGATCTCAGGGGGAATTGTTTTGTTATGGAAAGGATGCAGAGTGTTAAAAGTAAAGGTGGAGATGGGTCAAGCTATCAGGGGGTTGAGATTTGCCAGCAAGACATTGCTAGATAACGAAGTGTATACCTAGATACTGTATGCTGTGAGTTCATCTGTCTACCATTAGCACTGTTCATGGGGTAATTGCAGTAGGCTCGATTGATTTTTGTGTATCACTGTCACTTTTGTTAGTTGGGGAGCAGATAGAAGCTGTTCATTCCAGTATCCCAAAATAAGATACAGGGCAAGTGCTGCAAGTTGCATGTTGTTGAAATAAACATAATTTTTTTACTGTTTAAACTACTTAAATTTCTAATATTGGCAATAATCCTAGTTACACATCATTACATTTTCAGAACATGTAGTGTGCATTTTCTGTTAAAAGCTCACAGGTGTGTATATATATATATATATATATATATATATATATATATATATATATATATATATATATATATATATAAACACATACACATATATATGTACATATACACACACATGTGAGATGATATTATTTGATAACTTCATTTTTTAAGTGTGAATCATGTATTTAATTTTCATTTTATTCCAATAGTGTACAAATGTTTCCTCTTTTCGCCTCTCCTGTATGCGGATATGAAAGATTAGGGCTTGGTTTACAGAGAAACCTGCACATTCACCTTATCCTCCTGATCAGAGAACGAAACTCATTAATGCTGACCTGACCTGGGACTTGTCAGACAATGACAGACTGACACACGCAGTCACTGTGTGAGGGAGCTGAAGCAAGCAGTTGTTTTGCTGTAGGAAAATAACTCGCTTTATTTTTCTTCACTTTTACTTCTCCTTTTTTTCCCGGTTACCATCCCACAATTTTATCAAAAGTGAGATACAGAAGGACTCATTTATTTTGTATTATTATATATATGTTTGAGAGAAGCTGTTTTTTAAAAGTTCTTTGAGCTGTAGGTGTATCTGCAGGAAAGTTCCAATCACATCAATCTTATCATGATTGGGGTTCATTCACATTCATGTTATGCCGAAATGAGAATAAAAAGGAAGAGGGGAAGGATCACTGGACACTCAAATTATAACATTATCGTGTTATAAATTTAAAACTGTTTCTAATAATATTTTAAATATTTTAGTCTTGTGTTTTGGTTCACACATTATACTGGTTTTCTTGCATCCCACAGAAGGTGTGTGAATCCACACTGCCTTTGCCTTTATTTTAAACATTACTCTGCTCCTTTTTCTATTTCACGTATATAGCACATGCAGTGCGCAGTACATACAGTGTTGTTTAAACTAACCAAGTGCGCTGCACACATCCTTTGGTCATATACTAGTGAGCGGTAATATATATATAGTACCAGGACTGCTGTCTGCAATTATACAATCAAAATAAATTTGTTCTATTTTTAAAATGGCCCTGATACATAAACACGGTGAAGGCATCCATTTTGTGAGCTGAACGGAATCCGGAACATTCTCATGACACATGTACTTCATGTACATATATCAGGCCTCATTAATATTAAGCATTGCTTCAGTGATGTCATTGCTTCCAAACTAATTGATAGGCTGCATACTGGTTCAGACCACAAAATGGATGCCTTCACTGTGTGTAGGTGACTGACTCTCAAAAATGTAATTGTCATGCATTATATAAAAGATGCAAATGCCAGTCTAAAAATTCTTTACTACCTTTCAACTTGTTTGGTGAAAACTAAAACCAATGATGACCCTGGCAGCACGGTGGCGTAGTGGTTAGCACTTCTGCCTTACAGCGCTGGGGTCAGGAGTTCAATTCCCATCCATGGCCTTATCTGTGTGGAGTTTGTATATTCTCTGCGTGTTTGCATGGGTTTCCAAAAACATACTAGTAGGTTAATTGGCTGCTATCAAAATTGACCCTAGTCCTCTTCCTCCTCTTCTTCTTCCTCCTTCTTCTTCATGCAACTAAATGCAAAACATGCTAGAAAAGAGTACTGATGGGGAGTGACATCCATTTACTAAAGAAACTTCAATGAAAGATGGGTCTATCTGTTTGCAGGTTTCTCAAATTGGATACTGATCCTATTGCTCAGTGCTTGGGCTGAGTGCCTCAGATTGGCCCCAATGTGACCAGTTTAGAGGGTGTACAAACAGTCTTATGCAAATTAATAGCCTCCTGTCTCACAGTTGGTGAAAACAGACATTCTTCTTCTGTTTGCATTTAGATGGATTTTATTTTTGATAGCATTGTCATTTGTCCATCACTTAGATAAGGATTGAAAGATCTTTAATATATATCAAACGCATCCACTGGAAAAGCCGTTTTGAAAAACGGCTGTTCCTGTGAAGTGTAACACTTTTCACAGGCTCTTCACTTGCGGTCCTTTTGCGTTGTGGATTCCTGGTTGCTTTAAATCCCTGTGCACATGCGCCAACCGAAAAGCTCGGGCATACACTCAGAGAAACCTCCCATAGTGCATTAAATGAAATGGATTCATGTGACAGGAAGGGATCACATGATCCGTAAACACATGCACTATCCAGCTTTGCTCTTCGGAGCAGAGCTGACAGCAGTGAAACTTTTTAATTATGTTAATGTTCGCCAGCTTCATGAAGAGAGATGCAAAGCTGCAGATATCTATGATTTCTGCTGCGATGCAATGATGGTAAATTACGTTTTTGCGGTTAATCGGATTTAACGGGGATATTGTTTGATGAATAGTCCCCTTAGTCCATAAAGGGGACGATCTGTAGTGTTAAAAATATATAGGAAGAAAGCTTACCTTAGCCTTGTTTGCACTGTTTACAATAGTTAAGCCTGCAGTGTTCTCCTTATAATTTACTGTTTTTGAAAGCTTTGCCCCTTGATTGATGAAATAACTCACCTGGCTTTCCTTAGTCTAAGGGGGGATTCAATTCAGCACAGTATGTCTCTGGAATGTCCTAGGAGACACATTGCACCAAAGTTATGGCAAAAATCTCTGTTCATTTTTCCCTGCACACCTTATAGGTGCACAGAAAATTGAGCAAAGATTCCAACTGTAATGGCTTGCAGTGTGCGCAGCCGGACATCGCTTTCTCAGCACAGCACCAGCAATTTTATTTACCCCTAAGTGTTAGCTTCAACTATATAATATAATGAGGTGGGCTTTCTAGCACTCGGGCTGGATAAAGCTGGGATGGTGAGCTCACAGTAGAGGGGATGTAGTTTTTAAATTTGAACAATTGCAAATGAGGAATATAAATTCTACACCTTGGCTAGTATAACTCCCTGTGAAAGGTAAAGTAGATTCATGGTAATAATACAACGTATCCAATTTCTACTGGTATTATGAGACAACTCACTCTGGCCTTGTGTGTAGACATTATAAAAATCTAAATTTTCAACATTTGTCTTTAATAGTGTGCACTACACTCATACATATGTTTAATTTGTTATGTGTGGTTATATTGCACTGCTTTAAAGAATAGCTCTACATGACTTACAGTGACACTTCCCACACTCCCCCATTGCATATGATTGGATGGTATCGTTTCCCTGATCCTGCTGCAGACCTTTAGTTGGATTGTCCTGCATGTAGGCTGTCATCATCAGCAACATTTATTTATATAGCGCCAGCAGATTCCGCAGTGCTTTGCAACTGGGACCAAAAGTTTATAAAACAATACTGGGTAATACAGACGGACAAAGAGGTAAGAGGGCCCTGCTCGCAAGCTTACAATCTAGGCTATGTAACAGCACACAAATAACATTATTTATGAAACACATTGTGAAGTAACAAAAGTGCATGTCTGCAGAACAAATCTCATTTTGTGACATTATGCACATATTGTTGACTATTGTACCACTTTATAAGGTAAAGGCTTAGTTCATTGTGTCAAGATGGTAGCAAGCACAGATGATGCAAAATGTTTCTCCTTTTGGAAAGAGCTTATTGTATCCACATTCAAAAATTATATTTTGTATTGTGGGAAAAGATATTTAAATAAGTTTTAGGGGGGTATTCAATTGTCCGCGGGTTTGAGCGCGGGAAAACTATTACCGTTAATACAGTAATTTCTCGCTGGATTTCAGCTCGCAGCTCCCTGAGCTGAAATCCAGCGAGTAAATTACTGTATTAACGTTTTTTCCACGCAGGATTACCGTAATAACAGTAATCCTGCACGGACAAATCCCGCGGACAATTGAATATGCCCCTTAGAGTTGGAGATAGCACTTTCAAAGGAGGGGTTTTGGAGTTAGAAAGAGGCCACATAGCCCCTTTATCCCTACAAAGGCTAAAGCCTCTCTTGTCCACCCAGCACCTCGTCATGTTTGTGGTGAGTGCAGCCACATATGGCCGTAGTGACTGCAGACTGTACAAGAATCCATTCCAGCACAATTATATTGTACTTTACATAGCCCAGGTCTGGCACTCCGTGGATTTCTCATTAAAGGATTTCTGTGTGTTGAAACTTTTCTGTAAGTTTGAGGTAACATTCATTCACACATTTGTGCATGAATGTGTGGCACTCGCCCATTTCAAGTGTTACTTGAAATGGGTGACGTGTTGGAGGGCTGGGAAGGAGGCTGAGGGGAAAGAAAGGACATAAAATATGTTTGTTATTATTACTATTTTTTTAAACTGGGTACAGAGGCGACCTGATCCATATGTACTATGCATCGCTGTAGAAGTAAATTTGACCTAATGTTTGCTGATATGCCAACTAACAACATATCACAAAAACAAGTGACCTGTATCTGTGGAGATGAAGTGGATACTTGAATTGGCTCTTTCATACTATGACATTTTTTTGAAAGGGAAAACATCCACTTAAAAATATCATAACCACTGGAGGTTTTTTAGAAGCTGTGGGCCCAAGAAAGCCATAATGGAGTAGGAATCTGTCCCAGAAGCCTCTAGTGTCTTGACCCAGTTATCCAAGATTATGCCCCAAACACTGCTTCAATGGTGTTGTTGATAGTGGGAAAATTGTAAAAAGAGCATACCCTTATGTAAATTAACTATTTTCTTCCTTGAC
Organism: Mixophyes fleayi; assembly: GCF_038048845.1. Lineage (NCBI taxonomy): Eukaryota > Metazoa > Chordata > Amphibia > Anura > Limnodynastidae > Mixophyes > Mixophyes fleayi. The sequence continues at coordinate 191,912,930 of NC_134404.1, read as the reverse complement.
CCACTGTAACCCCTTTTGTGATCAACTTGTAAGTGTGTGATATGTCTCATTAGCTGTAAGGCAAAACACTTAACAAGGGAGCTGTTCATGATTCCGCGACTTCATCACTGAACTCTTGAACATTCTCAGGCCAGCAGACATTGCGGGTTTATATTTCAGTCAGTGATATGTTAAATAAAGCACCCATCCTTGGAGTCACACAAACACTCTTTTGATAGATGTATGTCATATGCCCCAAGGCAGTCAATGATAATATTGTAGAAATGCACTGTGCTCCATTGTAAAAAAGTATAAAAGCATTGAAAAGGATGGGGATTACTGGCATGTACATTGCCCAGACGCACACTCAGTACAAGCGATCTTTGTAATGAAGCTCCATTCTAGAGAATGCTTCTGGTCAGGTGGCGCAAAGGGGGGAGATAGGGAAAAAGAGTGAACCAGGATTACTTGTGTACCCCTCCCTCTAAAAACATGGCTGAAAAGGCAACAAAGGGAGGCAGTGTGTTCAAATCTAATGACACAAAACTAAAGGGAAAGAGATAGGAGAGATCTGGGGCTTTAATTCTTAATCTTATTTAGCATTTTTAAATGTCTTGCTTCTTGTCCTCTTTTACTCATATGGGCATTACATAGTAATAGTAAGGCCAATGAAAACATTACACAACCTTGTTTCTTTGGGTTAGGTGACAGCTTCCCTTTAGGATATATATTTAAATCCAATTTCTTTACTAGTTGTCAAATACCACTGGTATTTGTTTCCCTTGGCACTTATAAGTATGACCACTCTTCTTTCAAATCTTATTTGTGCTTTTGCTTTTAGTTCAGTTTAGTTTCAGTATAAAGCTTGTTTAACCATGCACTGCCCGGAGTACATTATTGTAATTGTAATGGTTACCATATATGAATGCCAAAACTCTGTGCATTGTTAGTGAATATTGATTGCAATTCTCCAGTAACCACTTTTATTGCAACATTATTACTGAATTAAGCAGGTGAACATACTCCGCTAGAAATATTAGTAGCCTGCATTACATTTTAATTGCTACTGTAAAATGACTTATGCTTAACAGACATTGCTATCCCCAACACAGATACACGTGGCCCTTTGACAAAAACAGATGGCATTGTTCCCTACAGTTCCAGTCGGTATTCTGTTCTCCTACCAGATGGTGTGGAAAAAAAAGTTAGATGTCCTGCTCCTTTGTCTAACGACCTAATACTGTAGCCATGATAAATGTCACTCTATTCACATGCCAAATAGCGTAATGAACAGGATCTTATCATAATATCTCGGTTGCACTCTATATTAAAGCTTTGTGCCAGTACCTTTGTTATGAACAATAACATTCACTACTGTGTTATTGAAAAATTGTATTGTTTAAGCCTAAAAGAAATTCATTATAAACACCTTGCCAAATTGTTAAACAGCATTGCTATAAATGCATTTGCATGTCTGGATTGTTAATTATGTATATTAACAAAGCCAACATTTTTCTGAGAACTGCAAAATCGTAGTTCTAAAAATAATTAAGTTTTGCTTAGTGCTTTAAAATGTTCACCTTATTTTAAAAGAAGGAGCTTTGTGTCTGGAAAGTGAAATAAGAAGGTTATGTTAATTGACATGCAGTGCACATCGTCTTGTTACAGTCCCATCTGCCTTCTCACTTTTAAACCTTTACCCATCGTTCTGAAGCACATTTGGCAGCAAGAACTTTTTTCAACTGCTACAGTAAACATAACTTATTTAAAAACGCTAAAGCTACTGGAATCATAGCAATGCCAGTAAGGTTCTATTCACTATAACAAGTCATTTTTGTTATAAATTTATATATGAAGGCGGCCACCGCATCGGAGAGCTTAATCCGTCCAATACTATTCAATAGAGCTGAATAGAACCCTTCTATTTAGCTCTGTTGAATAGGACTGGATAGATTGAGTCCTCCTGCGCAACAGCTGCCTTATATATAAATTAGTAACAAGAATTGCAGTTAATTTATTAAATAAATATATTTTTAAGATGTCTGATTATGAATGCAATCATATATATGTGTGGATCATATTGCACTAGAGGCATATTTCCTTTATTCTGCATTGAAAAACCCAGACACCCATGTGACCTGAAGTTTGCTAAAGCCATAAATCCTACCCCATACTTCTGTTTAGATCCTAGATAGGGCAGCACAGTGGCCTAGTGGTTAGCGCTTCTGCCTCACAGCACTGGGGTCATGGGTTCGATTCCCGACCATGGCCTTATCTGTGTGGAGTTTGTATGTTCTCCCTGTGCTTGCGTGGGTTTCCTCCGGGTGCTCCGGTTTCCTCCCACACTCCAAAAACATACTGGAAGGTGAATTGGCTGCTATCAAAAATTGACCCTAGTCTCTGTCTTTCTGTCTCCCTCTCTGTGTGTGTGTCTATATTAGGGAATTTAGACTGTAAGCTCCAATGGGGTGTAACGATACTTACCTTTTCTCACTCCCCCGCCGCTCCGTCAGACCCGGAAGCCGCACTTCCGGATTCGGCGGTCACACTCTAGAAGTGTCAGAGCAACTTACCTGTTGCTGATTCCTGTGTCCTCCTGGTTTCAGCTCCTTGTGTGTATTGATCTCCTGTGTACCGACCCGGCTTGCTGACCTCCCTGATTGCCTGTGCTCCTGACCCGGATTGTCTGACGCTCCTTCCTCTATACGTTTATCTACCATCTCTGTGTACCGACCCGGCTAGCTGACTTCGCATCTGTTCTGGTGACCCGTGTACCGACCCGGTTTTATTGACTCCGAGATTGTCTCCCGAATCTGTCTGCATTGCCTACCTGTGTACCATCCCGGCCTGTCCGACTATTCTCATCCTGCTCCTATTCCGCTGTACTACATCTTGAGGCAAACCTGAGGACCGCGACCTGCGACTCCTGGCAGCAAAGCCCATCCCGCCTTGCGGCGGTTCTTGGTGAATACCGGGGAGATCGTTAGACTCCGCACCTCAGGTAAGCCAGCGCTAATCAAGGTTAGTAGTGTATCTAGTAATCCGTTACATGGGGCAGGGACTGATGTGAGTGAGTTCTCTGTACAGTGCTGCGGAATTAGTGGCACTATATAAATAAATGATGATAATGATGATAGATAAGGTAAAACAGTTATAGAAGCCTATTCATCTGGTTCTGTTAATAAAGCTTCATCAGGAGCTTAAATGATATAAAAAACGGGAATTTTGTATTTACATTCTTGCCGTTCTTTCCTGGTGGTCGTTCATGGCAACGTACTAACGGAATTCACTCCACCCAATCCTTAGTACAGTCCCCTCTCCATAGACCATAAAAGAAAGTTCCTCCTTACCTTGACATTCTGTGCAATTAAACAAAAGGGAATGCAGAGAAAGCATGCTGGCATGAGGAACTACCAGGGAAAGGAAACTAAGACTGGGTACACACTACAGAAGTTTTCTCCCAATGCGATATTGTTAACGATTTTACCAACGACTTTAGAAGGAAAAAGTCCCGATCAGCATGCCGATTCATGTGTACATACTAAACACGTTTTACAAGATTTACCTTCAGATCTGTACTCTTCATCTGTCATAAGCATCGGCTGAAAAGATCATGACTCTGCACACTCCATAGAGATCTATGGATACTGCGGGTCGTAAATTCATACACACTGCAGGATTGGAAAAACATTGGTCGTGTGATTGGACCAATAATTGGCTGAAAACCCTGTAGTGTGTAACCAGCCTTGCAGTTAGAACCTGAATACACTCATCTATTTTTCTGGTATCCACATGACAGCTTATACATGGGTATTAACTTGAAGTGCTAAAACAAAAAGGAATTTAATATGCCAAAATAATAATTTTATTTAGACTTTATATCAGCATGGAAGACTCCATTGCAGAATACACTGTAGATAGGGAAGCAATGTTAAGCTTGTAGTGTTGATTAAATTATAAGCAGAAACCCAATCACCTGCCTTACAGATAAGACCTCTGGGGGTTAATGTATCAAGCTGAGAGTTTTCTGGCGGGTTTGAAAAACCAATCAGATTCTAGCTATCATTTATTTAGTGCATTCTACAAAATGACAGCTAGAATCTGATTGGTTGCTACAGGCAACATCTCCACTTTTCAAACCCGCCAGCAAACTCTCAGCTTGATACATTTACCCCCTGGTGTTACCTTGGAGAAAGCAGCCCTGGAGGACTGAGCTTTTTATTTCTTGCAGAACTGGGAACCCTTTTGGCTTATGAGTTGACTGAATTAACTTTACCATCCAGTACGGTATGGAACTGTCAGAGTCTGTGTAAGACTTTCTGAAATCTGCTGGAAGTCTCTGATTTTGTGATATTTTGAGTCTTTTCCACATAATAGTTTAGGGCCCTGACCAAATCCAAGAAGTGTCATGAGAAGATTGTGGGTTTTCAAAGAATGCTGGAAGAACTTATTCCTGGGGGTAAATGTATGAACATGCGGGTTCTTCAACACCCGCGTGTTCAGCGTGTTTGGCGATTAAATTTCAAGCGGCGCTGCATTGTAAAGGGAAACTTCCCTTTACAATGCAGCGCCGCTTGAAATTTAATCGCTAAACACGCGGGTGTTGAAGAACCCACATGTTCATACATTTACCCCCTAATTTATTTGGAAGATGCCACTCTGGGGAAAAGAACAATGGCTTAGCACCAAATGTAATTCTGAAATCCTGTGAGCTTATGCTATTGCCAACAGAAAAGTCACCATCAGCTATTTTCCACTGCAGTATTTCCAAAAAAAGGAACTCGTTATGAAATCTTTTAGAAAGAGAGGCAAATACCACATTGGGAAATAAGGTTTATGGGTGGCCTGATCTTAGTCACTCTCTTAACAAACTGTATGATAAATGTATTTACGACCCAGTGAGTACCATACTGAAATAGCAGAAATTTAAACTTTTTATTCAACTCAGGCTAAAGCTGGGTACACACTACACTGTTTTCGTCCAATAATCGGCTCAAACAGCCGACATACGACCGCTCATTCAAAATTTGGGTCAGTGTGTACAGTTACACGATGGTCGAAAGTCTGCCCAAATGGACGATTGTCGTCTCATTTGGTTATTCGTACCGTTTAATATTTTCGTTCCAATCTCGTTTCCGCTTTGTAGTGTGTATAAACTTCCGACCGATTCACAACAGTGAGTATGAAATTACAGTCATTGCTCACGACAACATGGCTGTAAAAAGTCGCTAAAGGGACGTCCGCTCTTCCCTTTATCGTCCTAAACAAGGCTAGTGTGTATGCAGTCCATGGACCGAGCGATCGGACCATCGGTCGCATGTAAAATCGCTCGGCATAAAAAGTTGGTTGAAATTTCTGTAGTGTGTACCCAGCTTTAGGCTTTGTGCACTGCAGTTTAAATAAAACACAAGCCATGGATTAACTGTAGATATAAGTGCTTTAAATCTGATTGCTCAGCATGCAAGAAGAATCATTCCCATATTCTGACATATGTATAATATATAAATTCCTTTTCAAGGTTTTCCTACAGTTGTTGTTTTCTCCCTTTCAACCTCTAAGCCAGTGCACTAAGAATCCTCAGATCATGGTGCTGAAGAGGGTCTGAAATTGGAGCATTAGTCCAGGGTCCCTGTCTGCTGATTCTCGCTTCCTGGGATGCACATTTGGCAGCAAATGGTTTATACTCCTGTTGTAAGGAAAAACGACTTGTTTCACATTATAAGAGATTGCTGCTTTAGTGTCCATTCTTATTTTGACATAAACATCACTGGTCAGGAGTATAATTACCTGAGAGATTAATGAGCCATCCTCAATTCTATCATGTTTGAGGGAATCTTCATCTCTCATGGTCATTTCCGTTGTGTCTGGGCGCTTAGTCAGTCCTCCAACACTTAGTGCTGGAATTTGAAGTAATTATGATCCAGGAACCAGTAACCTGTTCTTCTTCAGATTGGAGGATTTCACCAGTGAAATCTGGACTTGATCTGGAACCTCAATCTGCTTTTTGAGACAGACTCTGACCATTCAATTGCTTAAAAAAATACACTTTATGCAATGTCATTGAGCTTATTATTTTAGCTGACATGCCTAGTATGGAACCCGATGACTCAAACAATCAGAACAAAGTTTAATTTTATCCAGAGTTGATATGCTCAATTGATATTGTCCAGTCAAACTTTCTGCATTTTTGCTAATGATTTAATTGCTAGTACTGGTCTACATGTTGCCCCAGCTCAGGAATACAGTTATATAGATCAGTCCTTGAAGAAAGTGAATGCTTTATAGAGAGAATAACATGTTTAGCAAGGCCCATTATGGTGGCATCAAGTGTAATTCTCTAATAGGATCGGTTTGCATGAGTCTCCTCAATTTTCTTCTGTTTGCCTAGAATGACATTCTGTATTTCCCCCATTAAAGGAAATGGGCTTCTTCCTTTTCATCTTAGCCCGGATGCACACTGACGGAAAATGGATTTCACTCCTCTTGATCTAGAGCCAAATCATCTTGGGACCTTAATCTCTTTTGTGAGCTCTGAGCAGGGCCGGATTAACCCGAGGTCTAACTGGGCTACAGCCCAGGGGCCTCGGGCATCCAGGGGGCCCTTGACAGAGCTCAGCAGCATTATTGATCGGGGCGGGGGCGCCCCCGGCCTGTTCAATGCTGCTGAGCTCTGTCATTGTTGTCCTTCCGCGGCGCTCAGTAATCTCCATACTGAGGAGATTTCGTGAGAGTGTCACAGCGCACCGCGGAAGGACAACAGTGACAGGAGAAGGTAAGCGCTTTGGGGAGGGGGAAGCGGGCGGCTAATGGGGGGGCTCATGGGGGGAGGCGTAGTGGCTAACATGGGGGGCCTCACGGGGGAATGGGGGCCATCTTAGCCCAGGGGCCTCCATTCCCTTAATCCGGCTCTGGCTCTGAGAATGACTGGATCAGTTTTTCCTGCTCTCTGAACTGCCTACTGAATCAGGAACATAACTGTTTGAGATACAGACTCCTTATTAAGGTAGTCTACATGAAGCATTTCTCACACACCATCTTGGGTTGCTGGTGAACCATATGCTCAGCAGTAACATTGGCCTAGTCTGGAATGTCTAGCTGAGGAGTGTTCTCTGTGGCTTCTGGTACTGAAACCGATAAATCATGTCTTCATTTGGATGACCTGGAAGATTCTAGCTGGCTCCCGATCCATATACCTATGACATTAATAAGAACTTTGGCTCCATGAAGAACAGACATCAGAGCAGCCATATGTGTCTACCATATCACTTACAAAATCTGTTTTCTATTATCCTTATCGTGTGGTTCATTGTCCAGCAGCTAAAGAGCACCCACTACAAAACATAACCATAATGAAAGATTTCTGTACTGCACAAAATCAAGGAAACATCTATATATAGATTTACAACTGAATTAGGAATGATCAAATGTTGAACTCGATGGGCCTGTGTATTCTTTGAACTATGTAACATTCACATAACTATATGCATACAGCTATACACATGCACACAATGGATCAAACTGTGTCTAGCATAAGTATCAACAAATAAAACAAAAGATAGGACAATAAGTAAAATGAACATACCATTTTCATGCTGTTCCTTGAGTAATATTGCTTTGGGTATGTGCCTAGGTAGACCTAAATGGGGCTGGCATGAAAACAATTTAATACAGTGTGGTCTAGAAGCTCTTGTATACCTCCCAACATGCAACCCCCCTCTCCCCCCGGCAGTGGGACAGGAGGTGCAGCCACACCCCCCAGAGGGCTGCCTAGCGCTCTAAAGTGCTTGTCTGCTGATTGTCTATCTCCCTGACCCCAACTTTCTCACCCACGGGACAGACATGTCCCCAGGCGGAACAGCCATACATTCGGGACTGTTCTGCTGAAATCAGGGCAGTTGGGAGGTATGCTCATAGCACAGCAATTATGAGGCCTCTGCCTTAAAGATCTTGCAATTTTTGTAATATTCCTAGAAAAATGACACTGTAAAACTGATTTACATTATTGTTCCACTTTACAGTGGCATTTGCAGACACATTTTAAATGAAAAACTATTTGAATTTTCCTCTCAACTATTACAAAATTATTGTAATATGCATTTTGCACCCAAGGACCAGTGTTGTGGTGGGGTGGGTAACTCAGCTTTCAGAGATGAAATAGGCAGCACTCATGTTAAAGGAATCAACCATACCACTGTCGGATCAAGGGGGGGCAATCCCCCCCCCCCCTCCTCCTATCAGGGGCGTGCTGCCTGCGACTGCACACTGTGTGTAAGTCCGTGACACTGCAGCAACAAGCAGACAGAGAACAAAAACAGAGCTACCGGGCAGCAGGTTTTGCCTGCCCCTCTCTGCAGCGTCATGGATCTGCACATCTCTTGCGGCTGCAAGTGTGCTACCTGCGGCATTTGCAGGCCTTACCTGTCAAAAAGGGGGTGGGAACTAAATTGCTATCCTAAAATAAAATTCTAGATCAGACACTGAACCATTCTCATCATAACTATTGAAACATATGATCTGTCATGATTGCTTCTTGTTGCATTTTGGGTCTGATATCCAGTTGCAAAATTAGATTGAGTATAGTTGGTACGTTTAATCCCTTAATGATGGGGGGGGGGGGGGGTATTGTACAAGGGCAAACACATGATTTCTAGGGGGGATTTTCAAATGCTTGGTTTCAGAAGAAAGCAGCAACAACAAAAAAATCACTTGCAGTAGTAATAATATTAGAAAAGTACAATGTCTATAAATGTGACAGTATGTTAAAAAAAGAATGATGCATAAACTAAACTGTACATTATTATTATTATTACATGAGACATGAAGAACAAAATACAAAGACATTAAAAAAAAACACATTAATATTAAACTCCTTTAAATAAATCAGCCTTGACATCTTACCAGATTAATATAATGTAATATAACAAAATTAATTCAAATCCCCCTTGCATCCAATTAAATAAAAAGTGCAATTAGTGTTGCAGTTACAGCTGCAGAATATCATTAATAACTTATTTTTATTGCATTTTATTTCCACTAAAGCTATATCAACACTATAGCTAAAACGTTAGACTCATACACTAGAGCCAAAAGTAAGAACAATCACAGTGACCATTTTGTTAATCCTCGTAAAATGAGTCTTAGGGGTATATTTACTAAATTGTGGGTTTCAAAAAGTGGAGATGTTGCCTAAAGCAACCAATCACATTCTAGCTGTCATTTTGTAGACTGTACTAAATAAATAACCATAATCTGATTGGTTGTTATAGGCAACATCTCCACTTTTTCAAACCTGCAGTTTAGTAAATATACTCCTTAGAATGCAGACTAAGGGGTATATTTACTAAACTGCGTGTTTGAAAACATTCTAGCTGTCATTTTGTAGAATGTCCTAAATAAATGATGACTAGAATCTGATTGGTTGTTATAGGCAACATATCCACTATTTCAAACACGCAGTTTAGTAAATCTAGCCCTAAGTGTTGCAGGTTTTCTTTAGGGCAAGAGTAGGAGGAAGAGGTTCATAGAATTTGTTTCTTTTTTCTAAATCACAGAAATTTCATGATCCAAATTTAGTGGGGGTTCTGGACAACTGGAACTCCTCACTCCCCTAAGGGCACCCCTACTTTACATAGTAGGGATCATCATCATCATTTATTTATATAGCGCCAGTAATTCCACAGCGCTGTACAGAGAACTCATTCACATCAGTTCCTGCCCCATTGGAGCTTACAGTCTAAATTCCCTAATATAGACACACACACACACACACACACAGACAGACAGAGAGGGGGAGACTAGGGTCAATTTTGATAGCAGCCAATTAACCTACCAGTATGTTTTTGGAGTGTGGGAGGAAACCGGAGCACCCAGAGGAAACCCACGCAAACACAGGGAGAACATACAAACTCCTCACAGATAAGGCCATGGTCGGGAATCGAACTCATGACCCCAGTGCTGTGAGGCAGATCAAATATTTGATCAATAGTTGTGATGATGCATTTTCAAATATGTTCATGTTAAGAAATAATAAACTACTAACCATGGAGGGAGTCTTTTGTAGATTTCCACTGTGAAAGTGTATTGTTGCTATTCAAATAAACTATGATTAAAGCTAGGTCGATTATTGAGTCAATTGTACGATAAACAACTGTTCGACCCGATATCACATTAGTGTGTACTGTACACTGCAACGATGAATGATTGTTGTCCCAAAGCATGTGAACTTCGTGATCAAGATTTTTAAACTGACATGAAAACCTTGTTCGGTAATGGAACGATGTCCAGACTTTTCTTTTCTTTGTTTTTATAACTGTTTCAGTAATTACAAAACTTTATATATAGAAGGTTAGGTTATTTTAACTGTTTGCTGTTAGTGATATATATCAGTAATATATATATAGTTGCTTTCTACAGATCTTTAAAGGTGTTTTTTGTTTTTCAATGCCATTTATGCCACACTGTGGCAGGGTGTACATTCCAACATATTAATATGGAAGACCGAATTGCATAATAGGCAACAGAAAATATATTTTAGTTGATATTTGAGAGATTATTTTACCACCTTGAAGGTGACTGAAAGTCTTTAGTGCATAGCACAATACACAATCAGAACTACGTAGTCTAGTACAGTTGAAATGTTGTTGAAAAGACATAAATTTATGTTAGTCTGCCCTATGTGTCATCTGTTATTAATAATACTGTAGTTAAATACATTACTGTGCTTTAATTTTTTTTTTCTGGATAGCAATTGTACACTACAGGAAATTGTCTATGTATTTCCATAAGTCTTAACATTAATTTTATTGTAATTATGTGACATTTGTCTCAAGCCTGCTTGTTTGCAGTTGAGAAAGGTATATTTTTAGCAAATGTGTGAAAGCATATGGTTATTGAAGGCCAGGACTAGTGGTAATGGGATTAGGCCAATTGTTTTATTTGTGCCATTTGGTACATTAGTCTGAAGGGTTATTTGGCATTTATGTTTGTTTTACATATGTGAGGTGTGATTTTCAGCCAGTATCTTCAATGTCAGTGTGAATTGTGCAATGTGGTATGCACACAAAGATTAGTTATAACTGGTTTTCATTTAACACATATAAGGATATATTTTATTTTATTAGTAATAATTATTGATTCCCCCTACATTTATAAACATGATGTATTGGGCCCAAATATGATTACTGTGCTCAATGCGTGACAAAGTCTTCCTGAGCAAAAATAACAAAAAAGTTTGTAAAAATTAAGTGTTGTCAAATGTGTTAATGTGTTAGGGCTTATCCACATGATATGCTGATTTGCACCCCCCTTTCCAAGGGGCTGGCAGCGACATGCTGGAACATACTGTTGCTCTCCCTAACTCCACTGGGCTGTAGAAGCTGGGGTAATTAAGAAGATTAGGACCTAATTGAGTGGTCAACCCAAAAGACTAAAAAACAAAACACGCACATACACAATTTTCAAATACCCTTGAACTGAAGATTAGGCTACCGAAACCCTTGTACACCACTTTATTAAATATAAATACTTTTTGTTCAATACAAACAACTGAAGCAAAATGTTTGGAAGTTAGGAGTGCCTTTGACTCCCCTTCATCACCAGCCAATCATAAATGGCGAACATGGAAAAATGTTTGGGATTTTATGACAGTGATGGGGACTCCTGACTTTGATCATTTAACTTCAGTCCTCTAGTGCTCAAGTGGGTCGTTTTTTTTATTGGGCTTTTTCTTTATGGCCAAATGAAGAATGAAATGAATATTTCTCATTCACTCCTCTTAATTCTACATGAATTTTTTTTTATTGTTTTCTTTTCAATTTAAATACTACCACACTTTTTAAACTTTTTTTTAAGCAGTGTTAGTGGCTATGTGTACTTTATGGTCTATTTATTAATTTCTGGTGAAAAGACTGTTTTTCTATATCTACTTATTGCAACAATAGAGAATTACATAATTTATCATTATCATTCTATAGATTGGAAGCTCGCGTGCAGGGTTCTCTTACCTCTCTGTCTATATGTATTACCCAGTATTGTCTTATTAATGTTTGTTCCCAATTGTAAAGAGCTACGGAATTTGCTGGTGCTATATAAATAAATGTTGATGATGATGTTGATGATCACATAATTTATCATTATCAAGGCAACTGAGTGATACTCAGTTGCCTGGGTGATACTGGCCTGGAGTGGCAAGGATTAATTTATTGGGGTTTTGCCTCTCAGGACATTCATGCACTCCCTGAACCTGTGCAGATATGTTCACTGCCCCTTTTGCATCACCAGAAGGGAAACAGCTCAGCATATTTTTTGGGACTGCCCTACCGCACAGGCAAGGTTGGATGTATTGGAACACCAACTTAAGGACAGTGAGCCCAGGATTTGCCTTTCATTCTGTATTTTATGGATTATTTCCTGGGATCTAAACTATTGGGGCAATCCAGGAGGCTTGGCGCCTTATGAACTGCTTTAAGGACGCTATTTGGCTTGCCAGGAATCGTCTCATTTTGGAAAGGGAGAAGATGTTCATCCAGGACTATTGCAATCTGACCACAGCATGCTAAAAGACTATAACATCATTGACAGTCCTGAGGAAGAGGAAGATGATTGATTGTTGTCTCCCTCTTCTCCTTCTCCCCCCATGTGTCTGTTTTTTCAATAAAGCTTTGGGATTGTGTCTCCCCCTCCCTTACACCCCTAAATCCCATTTCTCCATCACTGCTTGAAGTTTTGCTGTAATGTCCTTCCTTAATATATGCAGCCTTCCCTATATTTGTGTCTGTCCTCAATAAAGCTTCGGGCTTGTGATCTCCCCACCCTTATCCCTCTCACCCACCGTCCCGTCACATCCATTGCTTATTTGAATATGTTATGTTTTTTAAGTTTGCATGGTTAGTGCAGTACTTGATGTATAGTGTAGGGTGTCATATCTTGTACCTTATGTCGTACAATGTGCTAAAAGGATGAATGATTATGTTTCACGGTGTACTGTGTACACTTGAATGTAATGTATTGTATGTTTTTTGTACCTTTATACACAATAAAGATACTTTTTCAATAAAAAAAGGATTCATTTATGGTTTCACTGGGCCAGCCTTAGGCAATACATCCAAGCATGCCCGGCTAGCCGTTTCAGGTATGCACAGTGTAACTGAAAGCCCACTGTGCATGCACTTTTTGTATTAACATTGTAAACTGTAATATCTCACTTCACTTTCACAGAACCAGGATGACCTATATTGATTGACACACATGAACTGATACTGTCACTGTCACCAAAAGCTGAGCTAAAAGATCCATTTACAATATGGTCACAAACTAGTGTGACTAAATTGGGCAGATTCAGCTGGAGGTATGGTAGTACAGTAATTTAACTGCACACAGGGCAACAGGGCATCTGGCATCATCAGTCCTTGCCGGGTGGGCCCTTAAAACCTCCCCTCGTCCCCCCATTGGACCACCCCTCCTGGAGGGTAGAGCAAAAAAGTAGGCAAGAATGAATTTATCCTGTAGAAAATTGCTTCTTGTGCTAGTATATATATCATCTTTATTAGATGTGTTTAAAGATAATGAGTACTGTGAATTGCATAGTACAACTTCCAAGATAAATTAACTAGCAGCGTTTGTCATGCTACGCCTTGTTTATTGCATTTTATGTTCCATCTGCTTGAGGCTATGTACAGAAGATTTGTGACAGTTACAGACCACACACAGATGCTCAGAATTACACAGTTGTACAGATTCTATTTTTTAATACAGACTAGTAAAAGTGACCTTTATATCTGTCGCTGAGTATCCGTGTTATATTTGTAGCCATATTATATGTACACCTTTAGATAGATTTGCATTTTATTATAACATTAAAAACGTTCTCAAGCAAATCGCACACATTTCCAATATAAATGATGAATTGATTCTATGCTATCATAAGAAGGTAAATTCAAACTGACGATCTGAAATGTATGTTAAAAGATATGTGACTTTTACCAACGGCTTATCACTTAAGTTATCTGCAAGTTCCAAGAAATGTTCAGATCCGTTTGTGATGTGAAGCCTGAAGTCAAGATAAATCATGTCAGGACCTCTTTCCACCATTAATGTGAACTTGTAACCAACAACATTCAAGTGAAACACAAATAGAATTTTTCTTAGGAAAAAAGAAGAGTAAATCAAACACCTACAACCCCCTGGTTGCATGAATACAAGAACGGGCTCATTTCTCTTACGTTAATATATTTTGTTTGTGTTACTGAGGAATCTTTGGTGATTTTCATCTTATGGAACAAATAGAACTTACAACTTCTTGTTCCTGTTTAGGTACATTGTCCTGTTTGTCTCTGAAGCTTGTGTATGTTTATTTGATTATGTGGTTGGGGAAATCCAAGGTGGTTGCCAGCAAGAAAATTATAATAAAATTCCTTTTTTAAAATAAAATGAACTCACTATGTGGACAAAAAGGAATGGAGGGGATGTTTAAAAGTTGCTCAAGGAGCAAGGGTCAGCTAAGCTCAAGGACAGGCCGATTTTCTTATAGTGATCCATTAATTGCTGTGAGGAAAGTCTTGTCTATACCCACTGCACTTTTTGTTGTAACAATGTTGCTACACTTCTGAAAACACAGATTAGCTGATGTGTTTAAATATGATAGCAGTTAAAAATTAGTGACAACCAGGGCCTGATTAAGGGTTCTGGCCGCCCTAGGCTAATGCACCCACAGCACCCCACCCCCCCCAGTTCAGGAGTATTATGCAGCAAACAGATTTAGACAGATTCTATTTCCTGTTCTTCCTGTTCTTTCTTGCTTGTTCTTGTAGCTTTGTTGTCGTTTAGCTGTCTTCTGGAAAGTTGGGGTTCTGTTTTGAAGCCCTCAATGGTTAGGCTCTTTAGAACATCACACAATACAGAGATAATGCCCCCCACGTGCCATTTCATCACACCCCAGCCATTTCATCACACCCCAGCCATTTCATCACACCTTAGCAGCCAATTCATGACTCCCCTGGCAATTTTATCACCCACTTCCCAAGTTATTTCATCGCTTACCTCCCTCCCCCAGCCAATTCATTATCAACCTTAGCTCCCCCCACATACCTTCCACTGGCAAGTTCAATCAAATTGAGATGGAATCTCCTGTGCACAGCCCTCTTTTAGTCATTCTACAGGTTTTCAATGTGATTGTGGCTGGGCACTGACTGCGCCATTCAGGTTTTGGGCCAAAAGATCTTGTGCAGATTGGGGTGGAGCTATTTTTTTGTCCGATTCCATGTTGGAAGGTATGTACATAGTAGGCATAGGGTCTTTGGGTGATGAGCTGTTTTATCTTTATGATAAACATATCTTTAAGAATTAAGACTAAAAAGTTCAATCTTGGTCTCATCAGACCTTAAGACATTTTCCCACATTGTTTGGGATGAATATATGTATTTTTTAGATAGACTTGCATGTTCTTTATTTTGGTGATATGGTTTTCCGTTTTGCCACCCTACTCCAGACGTACAGAATATGGAAGATTGTTGTCACATGCAGGTAATTACCAGTTCCCGATAGAAATTTCTATAGCTTCTTTACTTTTTTGCCATAGGCCTCTTGGTAGCTTCCCTGATGAGTTTTTTTCCTTGTCCTGTCAACAACTTTGGAGAGACGTCCTGATCTTGTTAATGTCCCTGTTGTGCCACATTTTCTCCATGTGATTATGATAGTGTGCACAGTACTGCATGGTACATGTAATGCCTTTGAAAATCTTTTATTCCCCTCTCCTGATTGGTACCTTTCAACAATGAGAATCCCATAGATGTTTTGAAAGCACCTTGCGAACCATTGCTATTAGGATGCAACCAGGAAAACTGCAAGGAAATCCTACAGCTAATTATTTATAATTCTGCATGGTTTGCACAGTGCAATGCAACTACCATGGCAACCACAGTCACATGGCACATGATGTAGAAAGCAGAGAGGTTTTGGAACGCACCTCTGAGCTTAATTTAATCTGTGCACTGGAAAATCTTCCCTATTCTCTCCAACTGATGCCATTTTACAACATACTGAAAGCTGTGGGACTTTGAGTGTGACTGGCAGCCATCATTTTCTTCTCTCCAGATAGATTTTGATAAGCAGATAATGATTTGGTAGAGGACAGCTAAGAAATAAAATGCATGCTTAAAAAGTACTTAAGTATTTCATATGGCTGTATATCATGATGCTTATGATGTTGTCAATATAGCTTTGATGGTGTTGAAGACATGTATATTTTCATGCACTGTTGTATGTATTTACATTCAAGTTTTCACAAGTGAGATCAATAAAAAAATAAACTTAAAAAAAAAGTACTTAACTCGTCATTTCAAAGTCAAAAGGCTATGTGGATTGCTGCTTTAAAGGAAAATTATATTGGTTCAAAAAACTTAAGGGTTTTCCCATGTATGACTGATTTTCTGCTCCATTAAGCTAAACAAAAATTCTGACATTTCCTATTATAATTTACCCACAGGGGGAACTCTTCAATTGGAGTCTGTGTATGTAATTTACTAACCTAGCGCAAATGGGCACTTTTGTACCATGAGAGTAAATGGCCCTTTGTATCTTATTATTCAGATTAGATAATCAACCAATGCAGCAGTGTCTATTAATAAATAGCAATATATAGTTCATTGTGTGCAATAAAGTTATAAAATACCCACATATATCCCACTTTTAATATTTTTGAAGGTAAATTAAGGGATGCAAAAATAAATATTATATGTTCGCCTTTGTGAAATTAATGTTTTTTTTAGACTGGTAAGTTATGGCTGAATATTATTTGGTTCTACACTAAACAACAGAAATTGACAAGTTTTGTTGCCCACAACTGGCAGCAATAAGTTTGATGTAAATGCATTGCATGTGTCAGAGTTTTATATACAGTGAAGTATGTTTGCCCTTCCTAATACTCTCTAATCCTTGGATCAGTCAGCCAAGTATAAAGCAGACAGTAAGCAGTAAATGGTGTGACTGCAGAGAGTGTGAGCAGATGTTGTTTGCCAGCCACAGCCCACCCATTTAAAACAACACAAATATAAGACTCTGTCACTAATCTTCTAATGTGATTATTCAGAAAGTTCTAGTCCCTTATAAGTAAACATTTTATCAAGAGAGACTGATCAGACCGGTAATATGCCTTTATAAAATGATCAATTGTCTTTCATGTTGTAAAAGTTTATCATTCTGTAGCCTGAACATCCAGAATAGAAATATAACTAACTTATAATGTAGAAAAGGTGTTTGTAATAAAATTTGTATCTTTATCTTTTAGTATATTGTGCAGCATTTTTCTGTTAATGTAGAAATGTTGACCTTTTTTTTCTTAGAACTTGTTTTCTTTTTTTAATTAATGATTTAATATAAATGAGGGTGTTGTTGAAAGTCAGATGTGTTGATGTGAAGAGGTGCCCAGTGTCGTGGCAGATCTTACCCGAACGTCGACACAGGTAGGGATCCCCATTGTTTTCTGGCCCTAGACCAAGTGAATCGGTTAAGATTCACTTTGGTCCAACTAGCGGCCACCTGGTGAGTCAGTCGAAGCTCGCCGTGGCCAGTCTGCATTTTAGCATGGCGAATCAAAGGTCGCCATTCGCTTGTATTTAGCTGTTGCATGCTTTAATAGCCGAGTGACGGGAGAGAGAGAATGATGAGGAGTTTAAAGCACAAGAACACAGCCAGGACCAGCGGATAGCACCAAGTCAAGAAAGAACACTTGGAGCTCAACAAAGAAGACAGCGGCTGGGCCTTGAGGACAGCAGCAGCTGGCAACATCAAGCAAGAAGACAGCACTGAATCTAAGAAGACAGCAGGACGAGGGTTAAGAGCCAGTACTCACGGTTCCCCTCTGCTGCCGCTGAAAGCTGCCTTTATCCTCACATTTTCCTTAATGGCAATATGAGCATTTAACGAATAATACTTTGGCAAAGTTGCTTTATATGGATAGTGATCTTGAAAAGGCACAAATAGGCATTGATTACACATGACTTTCATCATCATCATCATCATCATCATTTATTTATATAGCGCCAGAAAATTCCGTAGCGCTTTACAATTGGGAACAAACATTAATAAAACAATACTGGGTAATACATACAGACAGAGAGGTAAGAGAACACTGCTCACAAGCTTACAATCTATGGGACAATGGGAGTTTGATGACTTTGTACCTTGACGTCGTAAGTTTCACATCACATGGGTAGACATGAGCATACTTAGCTTTCCTGTTGCCCAGAAGCCCTCACCTCCCACTGGGAGGCATAAGATTGCTGAGCAAGTAGGGGGCATTTACAGTCCCCTCAGGTGAGTTATAATTACATTCCTGATTCTCTGCTGGTAAATTGCTCATGTGAGCTTGCACGTTGTGTGTGCGGTCCTACTGAGGATCAGCCACTTCTCATATACAGCTGTTTAGACATGTCACTGTATTTTCTCCAACAATATGCACTTATGGAATGGTGTATAAGCTTGTTGCCAATTTCTGTATATTTAATAATATACAGGCAAGGTTTTAGTTGCTATGTTACAAAAGCAAATCGTTAGACGGCCTCTCTATAAGTCCCCCTGGTAGGGCTTGCAAAA
Source organism: Mixophyes fleayi (assembly GCF_038048845.1). Classification (NCBI taxonomy): domain Eukaryota; kingdom Metazoa; phylum Chordata; class Amphibia; order Anura; family Limnodynastidae; genus Mixophyes; species Mixophyes fleayi. The sequence goes on along the minus strand of NC_134404.1, from coordinate 191,894,363 downwards.
TAATTGTACTCTCATCTCAGGCTGGATGAATGGTGTGTTAAGGTAATACATATTATAGACATACATGCCTTGCTACCTGCCTAAATACACTCTTCAATGATCCTCTGCATTCCAACATGACCTTTTCTCATTTACCCATCCAAGTTTTACCACTATGATGCTGCCTCTGTATGTTACATCAACACTGTGTGTTAGCGCTATACCCCTTGTGCCCTAGCCAACTTGGATGTCTTCCTATCCTGATAGATTGGAATTTCTGTTAAGCAGGTCTTCTGGACCACTTCAACCACTCTGTAATGTAAACTTTATTCTGTATGTATATGCCACTATCTGTAATTCTAATTTCTGCAGTGCTAAGAGTGTCACAGCGATGTCTTGTTGTACTTGTTTCACAAACAATAACAACATTGCACTTAGTGGCAGTAATCAGCATACAGTTCTCACATGCGTTTCTTCATTTGAATTTATATAAACATCCTATTATTTGGGTAAAAGCCACCTGTGCTAAGGTTTGTATTGTAATTTACTAAAAGTGAAATTTTTTATAACCAATGAATTAACTACAGGTTCCAGAAAACAGGATGTAGATTATCTGTTACTTTATATATTATGTGAAACAAAAACATATAAGACAGTGTGAGTAATAGGGACATTGTTATTGCTGTCTGTTCTTTTCTTTTAATGTAGACTAAAGTGAAAATTGAAAAATCTGTCTTATTACATTTCACTTTATTTTTCTACACGGTACTTACCAAAGGGGTTTTCTGTGGTAGATGATTAAGCTGTGTAATGCCATAAAGATAATAGGAGAGGTAATTTCCCATGGCCCTCATAAAACCCCCTCTATACAAGGCTGCAGTTTTGTAACATATGTTGTAACGGATGTTTCCTTTTAATCTGTATTTACATTTCTATTATATGAATTAAATGACAGGCTATTTACCTTTATTTATTTGCGCCAACAACAGAGTGTTTAATCATTTACATCAGTCTCTGCCACAGTGGAGTTTATATGATATAGACTATGCCTACCCTCTTTCCTGTATGTGCACTTTAATATTAATTGGCAGGGATACCAATTCACAAACCCTTAAAGAATATTAAGGTGTTCCAGATATCATTAACAAATATATATAAATCGAAGTTTCAGCAACTTACCAGCATTAAGATACAGTTGTGATTGTTGGGAGAAGTAATCCCAGTAATTCCTCCTCATTGATGGCACCAAAACTCTCATCCATTCTTACTGCATTATTGCAAACTTCTCCTTACTGGCCCCTCCTGCACCTGCCTCGCTCCTCTTGAGTTCATACTCAGTGCTGCAGCCCATCTAATCTACCTTCCCCACCGGTCTACATCTAATCAAGCACTGCACTGGCTCCTCCTCTGTTACATAAACCTCTTCAAGCACCTCACCCTCATCTACAAAGCCCTCTAACTCCACTGCTCACTACGTCTCTAACCTCCTCTCCATTCATGCAAATTCCCACCCACTATGGTCAGGCAATGACCGCTGTCTTACCTCGCATCTTTTTACCATGTTTCTCTAATGCATTCAAGATTTCTCCTGTGCTGCCCCCCTTCTCTGTAACAATCTCACTGGTTCTACCAGACTAACCCCTAGCCTGGAAATCTTCAAGATGTCCCTTAAAAAACATCTGTTCAGGAAAGCCTTCCCTTCTTCTGTCTAACCTTTCCCTTGCTCTCCTCTTCATGATCCTTCTTACTCTCGTAGTATACCTCCCCCTTATTCGTCCTCTGCTCCTCTTACTACCTGCTCTTTTTCATCTCTCCTTTCAGACTTCTAGTACCCTCTCTGTGACTCCCCACTTTGTGTTTCCTGTCAGTCTGCCTCTTCCCTTTAGATTGTAAGCACTAGTGAGCAGGGCCCTCTTATCCTCATGTCCTCCTCCTGTTACCTCTGTCTTCGGCTCCCCAGCCTCATTTTTCCACCTCCACCCTTGGTCCCTGCCCTTGGTTTTCGTCTTCTCCCTTACCTTTGTATCTCCATCACTGCTCTGATCCCGTTAGTCCGTCCACACTGCTAGACACAGGTTCATCTTGGTTGAGTTCACCCCCACCTCTCCTCCTTCCCTTTCATCGCTTCTAAGTGTTCTAGAATTCACTTATAGCTCATTGGCCTATGCATCTGTTCTCAGATGAGTTGGTTTTAATTGCACTCTGTTTTTGTACTGCCCTGTATGTCCTCTCTGTTTTGTCCACGCTCTATGTACGGCGCTGCGGACTCTTTAAATTGATAATAAATTGATTATAAATTGATAATAATAATAATAGTAAAGGACACTTTAAATGTCCCCTTTTTAAACAACATGTCTTACAACATGAACATTAATCTGCATTCAGTTACATACACATAGGCAATGCAAATACAAAGTGCAGCAAATATATATTTGTGGTTTCGTTAGTAGCTCTTTTATATGGGGCAATTTACATATATATTGTTTTATTAGTGATGTGTCACTGTCATTGCTGGCTCTCAATTTGTAGAAACAAGAGTAGACCTGGGGGAAATTGCCCCCCTTTCAAATCACCCCAACCCTTTTTTGGTCTTTCTGAAAAATTTCAGTCAATAAGAAATGTCCTCAGCTGTTCCCAGTGATGTCACACCCCAGCTTCCCCTGACTGAAGTGCTGAAATCCCTAGCTTTTATATGTACTGACTCATGGATTCCAGCAGTTTGATTACTGAGGCAGCACTATGTGGGTGTAGGGGAATGGAGCTTTCAAAAGACCACTGAATATATGCAACTTATAAAGCTACAAGGAAGTAACATGCAACTATTGGACAAATGTTTTTTTTTTCCAAAAGTGTGGATTCCTCTTAAGGATTTTCATACTAGGCCATCCTCATTTAGTTTAGATGAAATCCAACTAGAAGATGCAGTTCTGTACTTTGTCAGAATCATCTCCTGTTGAATGGGTCTCAACATTTTATTCAGTTGGGAGGTATAGCGTATCCTAGATGAAATTTAGGAGTCTAAAAGACTCTTGGGAACACCGATGGCGATATCTCAAAATTGACTCAATGTTGCCATATATGTGGTCTCCAAAATGTGTATGATATTATAAGATGATTTGGTGAAAAATGAATTGTATCATATCAGGCATATTCATAAATGTGATTTGCAGATGACTGCTATCTGCTTGTGTGTGGTTATCTCCTGCCATTACTAACAGGCCCACATTGTGATCTGAACAGATGGTTGAATCTGTCCATTATGACATCAAATATAAGTGGGCAAATTGGAAAAGACATCCTGTTGTTTGGGCACTCCAGCACACCCTGCGTAGGTCAGATTACCTTATTCTAGTTAATCTTCATCTGCCACTCATCCATGTATCCCCAGTATTAACATGGGTGGGGATAGAACATTCTGTAGAGAGTCACAGACTATTTCCTAAGATGTGTGTTCTGATCTTGTGTAAGCAATTCTTGTGAATGTGGACATGATAGCAAATAACCGGGGCAGTGTCTTGATGTGAGGAGGGGAGTGTAGGCAAGTGGGAAGTCTCAGATTGTTAGATAGCACAATGGAGTGAGGGGATATATCCAGCTTGTTCGATAATATATGTCTTCAAGAAAAAGAACATCTTGAGGAAGAAAGATTACTTTATATTCATTTATACAATTATTTTTGTTATAGTAAATGCTAAATATTAATAACTTTTTTTTATTTTCTATATAGAATTGGAAAGGTATATATAATGTTAAAATGTGTTTCCCAAAAGGAATAATAAATCTGATGCAATCAAATGACACCATCTTCCATAGTCTGCCACATACACAGTTACTGTGAAAGAAACCCTGGGGAGAATGAGGTAAATACTGCTTTCGTAGGATTATTAAAGCCACATAAAGACTTTGTTTCACTGATAGAATTACTTGAGCTGGAACCTGTATTGTCTTCAAGCATAAAGTGAAATTCAAATTGATAATTGATAAAGCCAGTTATTGTCTTTCGTATTTGATCTAAGAACAATTAACAGGATTTGAAATATGTCCTACTTGATTACTGTATCTATACAGAGAGTTAGACACAGAGGGAAAGACATTTCTGTTTTTTAATGAATATAATTACATTTTTATGTTTTGGGGAACTAACCCTAAATAAAGCTGTAGAGCAAAACTATTTTGCTTGACTGAAAATATCAGAATAAAATTTGCTAATGATAAAGTTTTTAATAATAGCTGAATTCCCCAGTAAGGTAGGTCTCAAAGTCATGACTGAAAGTTGGGGAATATATGAAGCTGCAGAAGGGGGTGTGACTGCTTGGACTAAAGAGAAGCCACAATCACAGCCCCCCTCTGCAGCCATTTTAATGTGGTGATCAAAAATTATGTAGGTACAATGGTACCGGTAACAAAAGAGCCATGGAAAAAACTGTTGCAGCATGCAGTTCCCAGGGGTCAACCTAATATGAAACATTATCTGAAATTACTTATATAATGTCAAACAAAATATTGGGTTACAGACTGGAGCCTACAGATGGCTGATCCATCTGTAGTGATACAATTATACACAAACGGTGAAGCAAGATATTGAATCTGTTGAGAAACCAGAGCTCTGTAATGTACATCCTTTAGATTTACTGAATGTGTATGTCTGGCTGACTTAGGGGTATATTTACCAAACTGTGGGGCTGAGAAAATGGAGATTCCAACCAATCAGATTCTAGATGTCATTTTGTAGAATGTACTAAATAAATGATTACTAGAATCTGATTGGTTGCTATAGGCAACATTTCCACTTTTTCAAACCCGCAGCTTAGTAAATATATCCCTTAGTCTCTGTGTGACTCAGAGAACAGTTCATATGGGCCATTGACATCAAGTAAACAGCTACATGGGTGCTGTATCCAGGGGCCCGCACTGCTAAGTTGATCATGTGCAGCAATGAACGAGGTTTGACTTGTCCAACAGTGCTGGGCCTCATTTGTAAAAACAAAGTTAGCATAGGGGAAAGTTACCATCCTGTCTTCTTCCTTAGGAAACTCCATTGCTTTGATACAATTTTATATTTATATTTATTTAAAGAAAATATTTTCATGAAGAAAGTCTATAAAGTCTATATAAAAATGTACAGCTTGCCAAGTTATGATGACTGAGATGATGTGTGGAGTTCACTAAAATCACTGGAAATTACAACAGTGCACAATAGAAAGTGTCTTAAAGAAATAAAAATAAGTTTTTTTTACCTTGTTTATGTTGCATGCTCAATTTTACTGTGTATTTATATGATTATTATATTATAATTATATATTATATTATTCTATTATTCAATTTTTATGTTTTTATTTTTCCTTTATAACAAAGTTAGTATATTCTGATGATTAGAATAGCATTCACTTTTCATTCAGTACTTGTGTGTGGTCCTGAATTAACAGTAGCAAGATATTTAAACGCTTTGGGGCATACACTGTAATTACTTGTCTATAGTGTGACACTATACAGACAAGTTAGTCATCCAAGAAATGCAGATAGAATTTATCTATGAGACTGAATTCCTCAAATATTCCTAATCTTAAGTAAAGTTGTGTAGCATCAACATAATGTGCTTGTTTTTATGAAAGAAATAAGTTAAACAATACTGCTTTTCAATGTAATTACAGGCACAATGGTGACTAATTTATTTAATATTGTTTGAGCAGACTTCTCATTCCTAGTCAAGGAATCCTGGATTCCCCTACAACCTGCTAAGCAGTGCTTTGTCATTCCAGTGATTGCAAATAGAGATGCTCACTGACCCCAGTGAAGTGGTTTTGGTTTTGGTTTTGGCAAAACCACCCTCGTGTGTTTTGGTTTTGGTTTTGAATCTGTATTTTTTAGAAAAATTGCTAAAATATGCTAAAATCACATAATTTTGCTCTTTTTTTTGTTCCTACTTTATTATTAACCTCAATAACACTAATTTCAAGTCATTTGCAGTCAATTTTGACCACCTCACAGGTCACAATATTATTTTCATGCACTTTCAGACAAATACTGCAGCGACCTGGCTTGATGCTAATCGGCAGAGCAATGACTCAAACACACGGCAGTTCCTAGCACATCTAGGACACATTAGCACACAGCTGTGGCAGAAAAGAAAAGTGGTGCAAGATGGAATTGTCCTTGGGCCCTCCCACCCAACCTTATGTTGGATCTTAAAAAGGACATGCACACTTTAACAAACCAAGCATGTCAGCCACAAAAGTGCCACGCCTTGTGGCTGAAGTGCTTGGTTTGTGTGGGTCCCCACAAAACAAGCTAACAATGGGCTTAAGGCACCTAAGGTAACAGTGCTGTTAATGAACTCTGCTGTGGCAAGATGTTGGTGTCATCATCCTCATCCTCACCCTCAACAGTGTGTACATCATCCTCACACATTATTAATTCATCACCGCTGGAATCCACCATTACAGAAGTCCAATTACAAAGTGGCATCCTCAATTGGTGTATCACCAGCTACACTCGGGCTGTTCAGGCACACATCTGCAGAAATGCTGAAAGGGGCCTTCTTTATGGGTACACTATCAGAATGCTCACGATTACACATAGCACTCATGAATAGACTCTCCTCAGGGATTTGTGTCATTTCTGAATCTGAACATACATTTTCCTCCTACTCGGCTTTTACACGTAAAAGTATTTGGGCACCACTTTTGGAGTCCAAAGGACAAGGTCTTGCTTGATCACAACTGACCTTACAAGAAAATGCCTCAGTGACAGTTGCAGAACTTACACTTATAGAGAAAGGCAAAGGCCTCATTCTTTCTTTGCCACTGCGTGTGTAGAATGGCATGTTGGCAATTCTATTTTTTTCTGCAGATAATTTTGCCTGGATTACAGCTCTTTTTTTCTTGACCAAGGTAAAAGGTGTTTTTTTACTTTTTTGTTTCTCTGACGTAAAAGCACTATGTACTTTTAAATAGGCTTTACCAGATGACGTATAGTGATTACTATCATCATGACTGGTGGCAGCAGCTGCTTGGTGCTCCTGCTCTTCTGTGTACTGCTGTGAATTCATTTTGATAACACCGTACACTTTGACTGCAAATTCAGAAGAAAAGCCTGCAAGACCTAGGGCTAGATTTACTAAGCTGCGGGTTTGAAAAAGTGGGGATGTTGCCTATAGCAACCAATAAGATTCTAGCTTTCATTTATTTAGGACCTTCTACAAAACGATAGCTAGAATCTGATTGGTTGCTATAGGCAACATCCCCACTTTTTCAAACCCGCAGCTTAGTAAATCTAGCCCCTAGTATTTGTATTTTAGCAATGAAAATTAGCAATGGAGCTCTTCTCTTTGGGTGAAACCTATATAACGCCATACAATTTGACAAAAAGTCAGAATGAAAGCCTGCAAGGCCTAGTATTTGTATTTCAGCAATGACAATTAGCAATGGAGCAATGAAGCTCTTTGTGTATTACCTATATAACACAGTAGAATTTAACTACAGATTTACACCAACCCTGACAGCACTAGTATTTGTATTTTTCTGTAATGAGAATTAGCAATGTAGCTCTCTTCTTTGTGTGTTACCTATATTACAAAGTAGAATTTGACTGCAGAATTACACTAACCCTGACAGCACTAGTATTTATATTTTTCTGCAATGAGACTTACCAATGGAGCTCTCCTTTTTGTGAGTAACCTATATAACGCAATATAATTTGACTGCAGAATTACACCAAACCTGACAGCACTAGTACTTGTAATTGTCTGCAATGAGAATTAGCAATGGAGCTCTCCTGAATGTCACTGTAAACTTGGTTGAACACTGCTACTCCCTCCTTTTTCAATTCTATCTATTTGGCTGACCAACTGCTCTACACAGTGTGCTACCCTTTCTGTGTCTCTCTTTCAAATGGCGCTAAATCGACGTGGAGGGCGGTATTTATAGATTTCAAAACTCCCGAGATCCGCTGACGTAACAATGATGTTTTGCCTCGTTTTTCGATTCCGAAAAAGCGCAAAAAGTACCGAGCCGGCTCGGCTCGGTACTCGCATCCCCTAAGTTCGGGGGTGTTCAGTTCTCGAGGAATCGAGCCTGAGCATCTCTAATTACAAGTAGTCTCCATTGGTGGCTAGTATACAGGCAGCTCAGAGACTGATGAGAATGAGTACTAAGTACATGGGACTATGCCTGCCTTCGGGGCCCTAGCCTTTACAGGAAATTGGCTAGCTTGTGCTGAACTGTCCATATCTGTCCTGTTGCCTGACAGTAAAGAAGCAGTCTTGCAGGACTCACCTGCCGATTCAGAGCAATGGCGGTGCCAGAGAAGAGCTAGTTATTGCCTGAGGACATGAGAAAGAGAGAAAGGGGTTAGGGGGATCAAGCTGTAGAGTCGGCTGTGAGTTGGAGGGCCAAGAAGTTACTATACTGGGGCCAAAACTCAATCTGGTGGCTAGTGTTTAAAGCAGTCCTCCAGTGTGAATGCTAGTGTATAGCGGGAGCTGGTGGAAAGTACATGTCGGACTTGCTCTGCAAACATTTTACAATGTTACTGCATTTATTAATGTATTAAATTGATGAGAAACAGATAAATAAACATGGCATTTGGGCAGAAATTATTTTTTATGTGTACTACACACAATGTAAATTATGTAAATTAGTATAGCTACCAAGAATAAAAGGGGAGCTTACAGTAGTTTAATATTGTTTACAATTAAGTGCTTGATACCACTACCGTGCATACATACATCAAACAGGCAACTGCAAGCTTATCTGTATTGAGGTCTTGCTTTACACACTTGTCCACCCTGAAAATGAATGTAGAATTGCTTATATATATATATATATATATATATATATATATATATATATATATATATATATATATATATAAATAGATAGATGTCTTGAATCATTTGTTACATCAATTAGGACTAAAAGGATTGAAGGGTCAACATAGTGTAGTATGAAAAGATAAAAAGTAATTATGTAATAAGTTGTTAATATAACATACAATAGACAACATATGCTGGTCACATTATGATCTGAGCTTCTAGCTGGAGCTGCCTCTGGTTATCAGGAGTAGTCACATAGGCTTTCCTCACTTCTGCCTTATTTACCTACTGCTAATTTTATGCGTGCTATCAAACCACTATGACAAGGAAGAATGGTTGGTGAGATAGTGTGTAGGGAGATAGCAAGAAGAAATAATAACAAGCGCTTTTGTTTTTATCATAATACTGAATATTGAAAAGTATTGACACAGATTTAAAACAGGGAATTGGACATTTAATAATATTAATAAATAATAATATTAATTTATTTAATTTTGCACCGTACAAAAACCTTTTACAGATGAGGGCAGGCCCTGAGAGATGGGTAGGGTTGTCTTCAGAACTGCACTCATCGAACTTATGCTGTTTATGGATAGATCCTGAAAATATAATCTAGTTGGATGTTTACCTGATGTCACTGGCCACCAGTAAGACTGGTAACAGTAAGAGCCATGTTCAGTGGAGGACATAACTGCTATGGCATTGTGGTGACATTTTTGGCATTGTGTTTTTTTTTATTACCTTCCATAATAGAATAAATAGTAAACATATTAGTGATCCTGCATACCTGCACCCTGTGGGAGTAGGCCACTTATGCTTGGTCAAACATTACCACCAAGCACATCACTTTCCCATTTCAATAGATCAGCTTAGTAAATTAAAATAAAAGAAGACATTTAAAAAAACAACAATAACTACTTTGTTGTTCTGAGCAGTAGATGCCTGAATCCTCAAATTTACCCTGATCCTTTGCAATTTTCCCCTCTTATCTGCTTAAGCAATGATATTGCAATATCCTGTTTCAAAAGCTGCACAACACTAGCATAACAAAGTTAGGTAGTAAAAGCCGCTTTCTATAAACTAGCATTTGACCTCCTGCATATAATTGGAATTTGACTCTTGTCTCTGGGAGCTGTGTGAAGGAGTATGGTGGTTGTTGTAGGAAGCCTGTTATTATTAGGAAGTTGTGTTTGTGCTGTGGGGGATAAATTACCTGTGGTCCTCCCTTTTACTTTGTGGAATGAATGTTCCTACTTAACTTTAGGATTTAATGATCTCTAATGTCTTTTTACAATCCTGAAGTCCTGTAATGAGTGCAGATTACCAGATGAAAAGTATTTAAAAGCACTTATATGCCTTGTTTATCTAGCCTCAGTCATTGCTCTGTTAGCACAGATGGGCCTTGGTCTTTAAGCAAGTGGAGGCAATGCAGTAACTATGTCCACATTCATATTATCTAATTTTTTAACCATTTCTTAATATTTATATTGTATTCTTGCATAATATCTATATCAGTAGTGGAAGTGGAAATTTAGAAGTGGCAGCATGGAAAATGTCATTGAAGGGAATTGATAGTCTTATAATGAAGGCAGATGGCGAAGTGACAGTATGGCATACCTCCGTATACCAGCCTGCTTAGATCACTAATCTATAGATTTATTAAATTAAAATTATTCTCAAATTGCTTTATTATTATTATTACCATTTATTAATATAGTGCCACTAATTCCGCAGTGCTGTACAGAGAACTCACTCACATCAGTCCCTGCCCCAATGGGGCTTACAGTATAAATTCCCTAACACACAGACACACAGACTAGGGTCAATTTGTAAGTAGTCAATTAACCTACCAGTATGTTTTTGGAGTATGGGAGGAAACCGAAGCACCCAGAGGAAACCCACACAAACACCTCACAGATAAGGCCATGGATGGGAATTGAACTCATGACCCCAGTGATGTAAGGCAGAAGTGCTAACCACTAAGCCACCGTTCTGCTTCCTTTGTTAATTTGGCTAAACTATTTCCCATATAACACAACAGTAACATTAACACTAAAGTTACAAAGCACAGAACAAGCACTGTGTACATTGTTCAGTTGCCGGATTAGAGGATATATGAGAAAGGCTGGAAAGTCATTTTCTGCATCTGCTCATTTAAAGGCTACTTTCAAAAGTGCTCCGACAGTGTATTTTCCATTTGTGCCTAGATGTGACTGAATACACCCCATCTTAAGGATAAACATGGATTTGTGGTCTATAGTGACAGCTTCTGCAGGAGAGAAAATTCTAATATCTTCCAATAAGGGATAGTTGCTCAAATGCATAATAAAAATAAAGATTTTGTTAAATGAGATTGAAGGGAGGGAGAAGGCACATTAAGGGCATAGAAAAGGCAAAAACTGAAGGGAAATCAACTCTCTCCCAACACTATCAAAACTTCAAACAAAATTGGGGCAAAAGTGGCGCTTCTGACAAATGTAAAATAATAATGTGTGATATTCTCAGAAGGAGAAAGGCTTTAAGAACTAGTAACTATGTTTATACTTCGGGTTCTTTTATCAACTAAATGACATTATTGGAAGTCTGATTTGGAGGAAAATAGAATTTATGGAACATCACATATATCAATTACATTTTCATCACAGATTTCTTATTAACTGAATAGTAAGATTTAACACTTTTTGCAGCTGCGTATATTTAGATATTTATTTGATTTGTTATTTTTATATGTATTGATATTGAGAATATAACACACAATTATTTAACTTTTTTTTTTTTTTTAGATTTATCATGAGCGCCTCTTCTGCCCCAATTTTGTTTGAAGACATTAAGGGCATAGTTGTTAACTGTCCCTAGTTTCCTAATATTGGTGTTTAAAATACAAAAGTATGTTATAAATAAATTCATTAAACATGTCATAATTGAGATGATTGTAGTTCTCTAAGATCCACGAGATAGTATCCTGTATAATGTGCTTAAATGCCCCAACTCAGCAGAGAGGAGTCTCTAGAAACAATTTAAAAACTGTTAACTATATTATGTGTTTGTTCCCTATTTAGCTGGGGTCTGCAAAGCAAATGGTCTCTCAGCAAATGGTTTGAATTTCACATACCCTTGGAGGTGGTGAAAACCAGGTATCAGTCTGTACTTCCTTTGTACATCTTTCGCACCTTGTAGGTGCAATTTGCATTATAAACTAATTTTTAGGTGCATTTGAGCAAAGTAAAAAGAATAAAGTTCCTATTGTCCTCAAGGGACACAAATAACAATTACATTTATCAACAGATACAATAATAGAAAGAAAAGAAAGTGCAAGGTCCAAAACAAAACATATTCATGCAAAAGAATGAGGAGGAGGACATGATTAGTAGTGTAAACAGGGGGGGGGGGATCAGACATTTAATGGTTGTGAGTGAAGTGGGTGGAGTTGACAGAGTTGGTCAAAGAAGGTTAAAAATGGGCCACACAGGGGGAGGTTCTAGGTGTGCAAAGGGCCATTCCTGTCTTCCCTAAAATGCCACAGGGCCCATACTTTTTTTAAAAAAAAGATCTGGCCTATCATGAAGATATAGTTCTTTCCTTGCATGCGACATGCCAGATGCAGTTTTGACCTCAGAGAGAGATGGTGGACCTATCTGTTACAAGTGGGAAGGGATCGATGATTTGGCTACAGCCAATATGTATGAGACTGGATTCGTGGATTGTTTAGAAACATTTTGGGGAGGGTTAGAAAGAAGAAAGATCCACGGATCTTTAGGAATAGGAGTTGAGAATTCTAAGAATCTTGTTAAATTTAACTGATAATGAAGCTAAACTGAGCAGTATTTTTGGACAGACTTGCCAACTCTCCCGGAATGCCTGGGAGACTCCCGCATTTCGCAAGAGTCTCATGGATCCCCGGCAATCTCCCGGATCTGCCCACTTCACTAGGAAGTGGGCAAAATTAGGTCCAAAATGCAGCAATTCACCGGGAAACGCAGCATTTGGCCCCGCCCTCTGCTGTAAAATGACGCATTTGCGTCATTACGTCCCGGGGGCGTGTACAAAATGATGCAAATTTTGGAGCCCTGTCCCCATCACGCAGACCTCCCCTAGCAGGGCTCCCGGAAGCCAACTTTCAAAAGTTGGTAAGTATGTTTTTGGACTAAAACTGAAAAGCTATATTTAATGAAAGGGGTGCTCAAAAAGTGATGGTTTTGAAATTTCTACGATGAGCATTTCCAGTCGAACCTGCAAAATTTCAAAAGTAGCTGCAGATTGGTTTTCAGGGGGCAGGTCTCGAAAGCAGAGTCTGCCCATGCGCCTACAAATGTACTATGTCTGACAAATACGTACACGTGCGCAAATAGAAAAACTACATTCCTGCAGGGTCAGATAATATTTCCATTAGAATTATAATCGAGATTTTATTGGCCCAGCTTTGACCTATAGACAACTTTATTCAATTATTTCAGCTATCTTGCCATATTTAGTTCCTTCCTCTTTATTGTAGAAGTCTTTGGTTTACAGTTTTGCAGAGTCCGCTTATAAATATGACACGTAACATCAGCATGTGCTTTTTGTGTCATTATCAGGAAATATTGCCTCAATGCTGCCAACGTCACATGTACAAACTTGTATTTCAGATTCTGAAAGGAAAAAAAATATACTGTTTCATCACAACACTTTTACTAGAAACTATTATTTGATTTTTGTAAAAAGGATATGTGTAAAGCACTGGAAACCCCCTTAGTCGTATTGCACAAATAAGAGACGTACTGAAAATATTTCCCTTTTTTAGAAGAAAGGTTGGATAAGTATTTAATTAATGTGTTTGTGTCAGAATTAACATTTACAGATTCAATAGGTAAACATTCATATATATCCTACTTGCTATGTGGTTTACAAAGAAACATTTTTAGTTATTTCTCAGTTTAAATCTTTTTTTCCTAATCACTTTCTGCTTAATGCTAGTGCTAAAATATGCAAATGACAGGAGACAGATTCAGCAGGATTCTAGTAGTGTGAAAAGAAAGATTGGCTCTGCCAATCAGTTTTGGAGGATGATAAAAAAAATAATCACAACAGTCTTTTGGGGTTTCGTGTTTCAAAAGAAATGATGTTGATCCTGGCAAGTCACTTTATTACTTATGTCATACTGACTGAAGATGTGTAGGGTAATAATATTTATTGTTTTGAAGACATTTTTGATTTTAGTTTCGGTTCCGAGCAGTTCAAATGATTTTACTAATGTCTTTGTATCAATATTATATAAATCTGTTTTTTTCCTCTAATACATTCCTTAATCTATTAATATGTTCGCCCATTTAAACAGGGGGGTTGAAAATGTGTTTAAGCTGCAATAGCTGCCACTGTGCATATGTGGCTGTGCTGTATTAACAAGCAAATATTGACATTGCTTATCACAAAGCAGGGGTTGACACGATTTTTCAGCACAACCCTGGGATTGTGTTTAATTTGGAACAGACTGCTATTTTTTTTGCAGAAGCACCCCTTACATTTCTGAGGTCATTTCTTCCAAGCCTATACCTATAGTATAGGTTTTCAGTTTTTGTCAGACACAGAACACTGGAAAAAAAAGTCACCAAACCAGCCCATCCTGTTTCTACTTACTAGCAGCTTATTGTAAGCATTATTTCTCATGTCTGAGAACAAACTAATCTTTCTCGTTTGTCCTTTGAGTATTTCTTGGTAAAAGCAGCAACATTTTATGTTTTATTTATTTTTATTGACAAGAGTTTAATGTCATGATCTTTTTTGGCAAAACTTCTGTGTTATTTACTAACAAAGTATCTATAGATATAGCAACCAATCAGAAATGATCTTTAATGCATTTAGTGCAAGTTAGATTATGACAGCATTGTGTGGCTTTGTATGAGTTTTTGTACATTTGCACTTTTACACTTTATTATTAAATAAACACTGTGCTCTGTTACATGCATATAATATTTGATGAACACTACGGGCCAATTTGTGCTATGAATGCCCACAACTCTGCCATTCTTCCCTAGCCTCTTCTTTTTGGCTAATTCCAGATTTACCTCTGAAACTGATAGGTGCTTTCTTCATTGATCGTGCATATATTATATGATTTTGTGAGAGTGTTATAACATTTTTTTTGTACATGAGAAGGAGAGTTATAGCTGCTGTATTTGAGCATTCCAGTCATTTTTTATTCCAACCTAATGGCAAATGTGTATATCACTGTCAAAATAAAAGTTTAAAAAATTTGGTGTAAGTGTATCTGATGCATGCTTGACGTAAATCATGCTACTGATGGAGACTTGCATCCACCTAGCAATTCGTCCAACTTTGCATATTTGTGTAACTGTGTTTTTTTGTGCATGTAAATAACATATGCTTTTTTTTCACGCAAATGCGTTCAAACTCAGTGTCAGAGACTATGGGTCCCTACAAATGCTTGATAAAGGGATTGTTCACCTTGGGTTAACCCTTCAGTAACAGTAGCTCATACAGAATATATCACTTTGGTGGAGTTCTCCACCAGTACCCGATTCCATTCTCCAGGTTGCACTATATAATGGGAGAAAAAAAGAGATCATTTAGCACTGTAAACTGCATTGGATGGCAGATTCAAGTATCTACAGACATGAGGTGTACACAGAGTGCAGTGGCTGATTGGGCAGGTTAATTAATCCTGATGCTACACTTAGTAAACATAACCATTCATAGCTGTTTGGACACTTAGGTCAGGCTTAAGTCCTTCAGAGGTGAAAGGTCTCAACTGCTCCTCCTTTCAAATGGCATGGTCTCACAGCTGGAATTTGGCTGAAGGGGGGAAGGGGGGGGGGGGGGACCTAAGGGTAGCCTAACCACCAAAGTGACACATTGTGATTGGGGGTTAGAATTAAGAGATAGTTTCTCAACATGGATATGTTACAATATTTGAGTTGCCTAACATTTTTGGAAACATTGTATGTAAACTTGGATTAATCAGAAAAATAAACAAGTGAAGACTTCTTTTTAGCCCTCCCTCTCGGTTGCTGCCAATATGTATAAAGGACAACCACAAAATCCTAATGAAACCACAAAAAAAACACATATATAGCGCATACAAAAAGGCGCACACCAAAAGTTCATATAAAAAGTTCACATAAAGATGATTAATAGAATCAAGTCCTTCTATAATATAGAGTCTCTGATAGATTCCAATTTTTCTTTATCACAAACTATTTCAATGATATTTCCCCATACATGGCCAGACCATGGTCATAGAAAAAAAAAAAGAGAGAAATCACATGTGTGGTAATTCTAAACAATTGTATATCCGCTTTGATGTACCATCACCTTAAGGATAGAAATCCAAAAATAGGGTGAAATGGATAAATACCGGTAAAAAGTCACAAAGTCACATGATTGAAAATGTTAAAAGAAGTAATAGATTTTATAGGGCTCATGTCCCTTAAGCTATACTTACTCCTGAAGCCTAAGAATGGTGTCTTACTGAGGCATCAGTGGAGGTTGTGTTTATCGTAGTGTCTTCTCAAAATTACCATATGATATGGATATATATAAGACAAGAAAAAACGCCAGTACTTGGCATAATACCATCAATAATTTAATAAAGCACACAAAAAAATAAGAAACAGTTTAAAAATCCTCATATGAGGGAAGCATGTACACTCCTACCAGAAAGCAGTGTAGAGATTGGCATGTAAGATGTTAAAGTCCCGGGTTACATTGAACCAGCCTTCTCCTCATCTTAAGGCAGGAACGACTTCACACACAGTCCAATTAACCAACGCGTTTCGACCCAAATGCTAGGGTCTTTGTCAAGATAATGTCAGATCTAGCAGTCTGATATGAGTCTCTATACTCCAGGGGGTAAATGTATAATGATCCGATTTTTTCAACTCGCCGGAAATCGGCGAGTTTACAGCTAAAATTTAAAGCGGCGCTGGCTTGTAAAGGCAAACCTAAATGTAAGCAGTTTACACCTCTCCTTTACTCTTAATTGTTGGTGTTTAAGTTATTGCTATGTGATTAGTTGTTATATTATGTATCCATTTTCTTTTAGTCTGTGGAGTAGCAGTTACTTGTTTAGGCCTGCACAGGTGGTTATAGTATAGGCTGGGAGTTTACACACAGGTAGTCACCAGCAGGATTACAGTATCCTGTCCATGGTGGTTAATCCAAGACTGAGCAAGTATTCTTTAGCCCCACACCCTCATAAGGAGAAGAGTTGAACATCGAATGTGAACAGAGATCTTATTACGGAAGGATATCCCTCATGGTGAGTATCCTAAGTGTGTGCACGCCCTTTTTAGCCAGATTTCAAAGATTGGTTCAGAAAATTGCCTGGATGGAGCCAAATGCCAGAGTCAGCTGAAAGAAAAATTAAGGTTCAGGTACTCGAGGTGAGGGTTCTGTGCCCCTCTATGGGACTTTGTCAGAAATAACTCCTGCCTCTTGTGATGGTAAACTCAAATCAAAGTGAGGAAGTGGAGGAGTAATACCCAAGCCTGTAAGTCGACACTGGGCTACGTATGTGTACCCTTGGTACCATTAAATTTTTGGCTTAGTTAACAGGATACTCTACAGCCACTATGGAAAAGCCTCAAAGACTGTCCAACAGTTCCAATTGATTGGTTGTTGTTTGATTTCCTTGTAACATTGTGTACCTAACTTCTTTTAGTCTTTGAAGTGGCAGTTAGTTGTTTAGGCATGCACTGGCGTTCATAGCTTAACGAGTTGTGCTTTAGTCTAGTTACCAGCAGCTTGGCAGCATCCTGCTTGGAGAGGTTACTTGAGGATGGGGAAAGTAAGTATTCCTAAGCCCCATACGTTCACAAGGAGCTGAACATCCAGGACAATCCTATTAAGGTTGGATATTGTTCACATTGAGTCTCTTCTTAAGTGGGTGCAAACCCCTTGGGCAATTTCTGTGGATTAGTGGGCAAATTGCTTCCAGCTGCTTCCTGAGTCATCCAAAAGTAAAATCAAAGCTTAGGCGCTCACGGTGAGGGTTATGTTCTTCTTACTCTGACCATGCACTTCGGAGCCCCCCCCCCCCCCCCACCTCCTTGGTCATAACTAACTCATGTCTCTTGTGACAGTACTGGTCCAGTAACGCGTGGAAGCAGAGAAGTCACACTTGACCCTGTGGTCTGTAACACTTTGGCACTGCGGTACAATCGTGTATCTTCTGTGTGGTTACAATTTCTCTCCCAGATATTTTGTTTCCTCACTGTACACTAAAAAAATGTATTTGCATAATTGTGACAAACTGTCAGGATACTCAGGGGAGAGGACTGTCATGGGGTCTTTTAATAATGGTAGCCCCTCTCAGCGTATGCTGAGCAATGCTATCAGTGAGACATAAGGAAATAAGGGCTGAGTATCGACACAATTTAGAGGTTATACCAGTGGTTCCCAAACTGTGTGTCTGGGGTGCCTTTGAGATCTCACAGGGGTGCTTCGGCCAGGGCCAGTGGTAAGCAAGGCGGGGTAATACTTGGTAATTATTTTGGCTTAGGGGTGCCTTGAAACATTTTTGGAGACCCTAAGGGTGCCTTGAACTGAAAAAGTTTGGAATCCACTGGGTTATACAATACTGAATTTAATACCACCCAAAATAGATGTCAAGCATGATAAATAATATTGTAAATTAATTTAAAGCAATAAAACTGAATATGAAATTGAATGCTTGAGTGCTATTCAACAGCATTAGTGGTTTAATCTATTGTACATAATCTACTGTATATAATTTGTATTTCAGTAGTTGAATATTGTCAAAGTTCAAAAACTGGTCATACAAGGGCTGATCCTGGCAGAAGGACTGAGTGTAAATGTTGTTTTCAAACATAGGGTCTTCCACACAAAGCATTTAATGTGCGTGGTCAAACCTTTTAAACCGATAGTGAAACAATGATGGGCTATTATTACACACACTTATCAAAAGGTGAAAGCCCTATAGCCAGCAAAAATTAGTGTTTTTGTTTGCGATAGGGCTTCCACCTATAAATGCGTGACCCGGCTAGCATATCCTCTGAGACTGGCCTAAGGGAGCAGTAAGTTAACAGTAGGAATAATAAAAAAAACAGCCTGATCGATGCTTATTGATAAATGTGACTAGTATACTATGCTGCAGAGAAGAATTGAAATGTATTAATAAACTCAGGACAAGACAAAGTAAAAAGCTGGGGGTCCATCCTTTGTTTTTGAACGCTTGTGTATACAAACATAATGCAGCAGAAAAATTAAGGAAAGCTGTTTGCAAATCATCTTATTATCCGACTTGATAGGAAACTATATCAGTTAGTGGCTTCTACTCACATGCTCAATTTTTATGCACCTGGATTTGTTTACTATGGATAAAGACATTTTTTGATACATTCGTAATTTCTCCTGGGAGAGCCCTCATCTATTCTCTGATGATTGAAGAGGATATGATACATTACTACATTGTGCTATGCATCAAATTACTATTTTGATTACATTATTTATACATACTTTCCTAGGAATGACTGATCTTTGAACTAGCAAGTTTCAAATGATACATATGAGCAAATCATTACATGTCCACACCCATGTGCTCTGTTTACAAATATATTTTACTTCCTGAACATGTAATATGAGCTTGTTATTGCGTAACGTACAGATAAGGTTTTAAAAAAAAACACCACATATGAGTTTCTAATACCTGATTTCCTATGAGATCATGCAGCTTTTATGATTGTAGCAAGTGCAGTAGTAAGCCTGACAAGAGCTGACAAATATTAGCATGTGTTTTGGTTTATGTTTATGCATGGGAGAGCCAGGCCAGGCTTATGTATCATTTTCTCTTTACTACCTTGTCTTAAAGCAAACTAGCAACAAACTGCGATCTATCCACTCTGTCCACAAGCCGGGCAAGAGTCACATTGTGCTGGTTGGCTGAACACAAAAAAAATAAACAGCTAGATCCCTGATTTCACTGGTGCCTGTTCGTGCTGCAACAACTGCACACACAGATTGAGAGTAGTCATCATCCGACTGCATTTATCAGTATGTCTGCAGAATGTGTGGCAAGCATTACACATCTGTTCCATACATTATACAGAAGTCTATTTATTATTAAACAGCGATACCAATCATCATGAATTCCCGACCATGGCCTTATCTGTGTGGAGTTTGTATGTTCTCCCAGTGTTTGCGTGGGTTTCCTCCGGGTGCTCCGCTTTCCTCCCACACTCCAAAAACATACTAGTAGGTTAATTTGCTGCTATCAAAATTGACCCTAGTCTCTCTGTCTCTTTCTCTGTCTGTGTGTGTATAGTATGGAAATTTAGACTGTAAGCTCCAATGGGACAGGGACTGATGTGAATGAGTTGTCTGTACAGCGCTGCGGAATCAGTGCCGCTATATAAATAAATGGTGATGATGATGATGATCATTTATGCATAAGTACTGCTGCAATTTACTATTCACTGCCCTGGGAGCCTCGGCCTACAGCCTCCCTCCTCAATGAAAACTTTTTTCCTTGCCCGGCAGCCTAATATTGCCTGCAAATGGAGAAAGTGCTATGCGCGTAGTGCTTTCATCCAGGAGGGAATTAGCAAAGCTGGACAAAGCTTTTAGCAGCTTAATAAATTACCTATTGCTCCCGTCCCCTTCGGTGTACATACACTGTCCCAATTTATAATCTTTACAGTCATTATTCCGACATCTGTAAATGTCGGCACTTAACCTTCCGACATAAAATTGTTGGCAGGCTAAATGCCGACACTTACAGTATGTAGACAGGTGGACAATGCCGTCAGCCTGGTTGGCGACATTTACAATGTTGCCAATCACAGTGTCGACATTAAAAGTCCAATGTTGCCGGGCTCGGGGTATAACCGCAGGACCCGACGGCATTAGTCTTTTAATGTCAGCAATGTGATTGGCGACATTGTCAGTGACACTGACGACATTGTCCACCTGTCTACACACTGCAAGTGTCGGCATTTAGCCTGCTGACATTTACATGTCGGCAGATTAAGTGCCGACATTTACAGGATCGGTATAATGTATCCTACCCTTTATGATGTTGGGAGCTATGTTATTAAAGCTACGTAACAAGATAGGAAATACATTATTAGTATTATTATCCATTATCTATATAGCTAACATACTATGCAGCCATGTACACTGAGGGAATCATGAGATAAACAAATTACATACAATGACATGAAACAGAAGATAAAGATGTCCCTATCTAAATAAGCTTACAATCTAAGAAGATTGGGGAACACTTTATACATAAGGTAGTGAATCACAATTGCAGATGCTGGTCGGGAAGGTGTGTGGTTATTATAAGGCAGTAGCATTATCAGCCACCGGTGATGAAGCAGACATTGGTGACTGTTATGTCTGTGCAGCTACTGGTGGTGTGTCCTAGTTAGAACAAGGAGAGTCAGTGGAAGGTGGAGACATGAAATATATGGCAGCCACAGTAGAAAACCTCTCCTATTGCTGTGATTGTAAAAGTATCAAATTCAATCACTTACATTTTCCATACCAATACTTTTAAATTTCCACTTCGACCACTGTATGAATGTGTGTGTGTGTGTATATATATATATATATTTATAAAAATAAATATATATATATATATATATATATATATATATATATATATAAAACCAAGTCTATAATGGTCTGCAAAACTCCTTCATACTGGGTTTGATACCTACAAAAGGCTTCAGTAAGACTACAGGGTCAGTTGCAAAATTCCAAGGAATGAAGCTCCGCATACCCTGATTTTGAAATATATTATAGGTGCTACACTACTGTGACTGAAAGTACAATGCACGATCCAAAATGATGTGGATGCCCATCATGTCCCATATTATGAAATTATAAATTGTTGGTGTAGGTATTCAGCCGAAAGAGGTCACGTAATGGTAGATGGGCATCCACAGTTTAATCAAATAGAAGAACCTCATGTTTATTCTACATTTTTACATTTTCTAATATAGAGTTTATATTGCTGCAGAGTTTAAAATATATCAGTCCTTAATTATGTACCTGCATCCTGGAATATATATATATATATATATATATATATATATATATATATATATATATATATATATATATGTATGTATATATAGACTTACACACATTATAAATTGATCAGTCCTCATTGCTAGACAAAAGTTTTTTTTCCTGCTTGTGTTGTGTTTTTAATGTTTAACACCATAAACAATCCGAGAAGCATGCTGTGTTCTACAATAAGGATGGACAAAGGAGGTTGATTTGCAGAACAGTGAGTAAAAAGAATTCCATTAGTTCACTGGAAAATATAGGGGTCCTTGTCACTCCTTCACAATACTGTTTAGTTTGGAGCACTTTTGGTGGTCATTTCATCACCTTTCTATTTAAATGATAATGGATTGCAGCATTATTTTATAAATTAATTCAGTGTTTTTCCATGCAGCTCTGTTTTTGAGTTGCAAGCTGCCAGCAATTGTGCTTTGTGTATATAAATATGCCCCTAAAAAATGCACCCTCCCCACCCCTCATTTCAATAATATTATTACGCAAATTGAAATCTTGCTTTTGCATGACTAGGTAAGTTAGAAAGTACATTATTATTATCAACATAGATTTGTAAGGTGCCAGAGTGCTCTGCAGAACAATACAGTAGGGAAAACAGGACATACATAAAGTACGGACAAACAAGGTAGACAAATAAACACAGAGAGATCTTAAATTCTAATTGAAAGAGGGCACAGTTAAAACAAGATCAATGAGTGTGGCTCTGAGTGGAGAATGGGACAGTTGTGAGTGTGCATTAATGTGACTAGGGTGAGCTTTAAAAAAAGAGATGGGTTTTCAGAGAATGTTTAAAGATTTGAAGTCTGTGGGAAAGCCTGATTGGGCGTGGTAGGTAATTCCATAAATTGGTAGCAGCACGAGAGAAGTCTTGAAGGCGGGGAAGGTGGTTACCAGAGATTAGGAGAGGCGCAGGTCAGAGGTGGATCTAAGAAAGCGGGAGGGAGAATATTTTGAAATGACATTTGAGATGTATGAAATGGTGCTGTTGTTGAGGGATTTGTAGTTAAAGGTGGGTATATTAGATTCTGGACACATGGAGCTAGTGAGGGGATTTGCAAAGTGGTGTTGCAGATGTGGAGTGGTGAGAGAGGAAGATCAGTCTTGCTGTGTCATTTAAGATGGATTGAAGAGGGGATAGATGGATGAGGGGATATGCTAAGTTTGTTATATTAGGCATAGGGGGTGGAGTTGGAACATTTCTTAAAAATTATAGTCTTACCAGGTCATCTTTAATCCACCTGTAACCTTGAAGCCTCTATGGGCCTTCCAGCATACAAGAAAACATTTAGTAAATGAGTGTGTAACTTTAATTATAGACATTTATAAGTGTACAGCACTTTACACTATAATTAAAGAGATTGTCCACATTTAGCATCCTTCCATGTAGCACTGAATTACCTCTGCTGAAGAAGACACACACAGAGCTGCTATAGATGGTGTTTTTAGAATAGGGATTGCAGCGACCCTCTTTAATCTGGAGCCGCACTGACAGTCACCACCCATCCATAGCAGCTATAGCAGCTATATGCATGATTTATTTTGCAGCGTTAACCCTGTAGATCTATGGAGGTAATAGTGTAGGCCGGGGATGGGGTCTAAACATGGGGTTAAGTTCACTAAAAGCTCCTTCAAAAATTGTAAATTAAATAATTGTATTGATGTCTGATACAGAATGCTGTCCAGGCTTCACTGCTGCCCAGGGGCAAATGCAGGATATCTAGAGGAGAGGATCCAAATGTTAGATTTCAGAACAAAACAAAAAAAACCTTGACATCACTCACGTCTTACACACTGACATGTCCTCGGCTGCCCAGCAACTTTTCTCACACATGGCTATCTGCCGACTAAATATTCTCACTTGCCACCCTTTGCCCATCAGAGTTTGGCACATATGTTAGCTGCATAACACAAGCTTTACTTATATGCCCCCCTGCTTATCTCTCACATACACCGCTGCCCTAAGCGCCCTAGCCAGATTTTTGCTCACCAACTTCTATTTAAACCACCCCCTCCCCCTGCCCCCCACATCCATCTGCTTCTCCCAAACATGCTCCCCTGCCGAACAGCTTTCTTCTCACATGCCCCCTTGCCAACCAGATGTTTTCTCACATACCCTCTTGCCCACAAACTTTTAACAAATAAACAGCTTAATGCTTAATGGTTGAGCATCCATTTATTTTTGTAGTATTTGCCCATTACTTAGCTCTCCTCTTTTGCTGTCTAATAATGTTTTCTGTAGATGTAATATTGAATATACTAACACATGCAAATGTATAAAGAAAGGTAATGTAAACAATATAGATAACCTAGACCATTCAATATTTATTTGCATTTGTTAGTGTATTATGTAGAAGTAAAATGAATTATATATATAAAAAGCCGCAGAAGAGAGACAAATAGAGGGCAAAAACTAAAAAACATAAATGGTTCCTACTCTCCTACAGTAGCCCTGGCATGGTGAGTCACAGCGGTGCTTCATTATGCATCACTACAACTTGCAGCCATGCATAAGGTTTGTCACCAGACTATTTTAATACATAGACCCCATAGTCTCCATAGGGGATTTATGAGTGTGATCTCCCCACCTCCCCCTTTTCCACCACCATTTGCTCCAGCCACATCTTCCCCAGTTTTTCCAGCCTCCTTCCCCTGATTTTTGTAGCATCCCTTTCTTCCCCCGTTATCTGTAGCATCTCCTTCTCCCCCCCCCATGTTTTCTATAGCATCCTCTCCCCCCCTGTTTTTGTACCATCCTTTCTCCCCCCTGTTTTCTGTATCATGCTCCCCCCCCCTGTTTTCTGTTTCATCCTTTCTCCCCCCGTTTTCTGTACCATCCTTTCTCCCACCCTGTTTTCTGTACCATCCTTTCTCCCCCCCGTTTCCTATACCATCCTTTCTCCCCCCATGTTTTGTGTAGCTTACCCATCTCTCTGCCCATTCTCTTTAGCATCCCCTTCTCTCCCTCGTTATCTGTAGCATCCCACCATCATCTGTAGCAACCCCCTTTCTCCCCCCAGTTCTCTGTAGCATACTTTCACTATCCTCCACTTTCTGTAGCTTTTCCATTTTCTGTACTCACCTTCACCTTCCTTCCTTCTTTTCTCTTCTTCATTCCTGTTTCTGTCTTCTCCGTCGGCTCCTCTACACTGGCAGCGGCGTGACGTCAGGACGCTGCTAGGAGCCGGCTGCCGGGTAAAATTGAATATGAGATGCTGCACTGTAGCAGCACCGCATATTCTTCAGGAACTGAATTTGCGGGCGGGCGATCCAACCTGAGCGATCGCACCGCCCGCATTAAATTAACTGATAATGTCTCCTTCTGAGACGTTACTAACTCGTCGGCCACAGTGCCGCCCCCTAGAGGCCGGCGCCCTAGGCAGCTGCCTAATTGTGGTGCCGGCCCTGTGTGTTAGGGGATTTAGACTGTAAGCCCCAATGGGGCAGGGACTGATGTGAGTGAGTTCTCTGTACAGCGCTGCGGAATTAGTGGCGCTATATAAATAAATGATGATGATAATGATAATTGTCCCTGTCCCTGTTCTGTATATGAATCAAAATATCCACTCTGTACATTTCTGCAGAGCATGGCTAAAAAACTGTCAGCCAGTCTCTGTCTGCTCAGTTAGAGAAGCACTTCCTTCAAAACAGGGCAATTTGCTGCAGTGGGGTGAAAGAAAGAATGATGGAAATATTATGCAAAGTATAAATATATCAGTAATTTCATTTGTATGGTTCCCTTTTGTAATACACAACCTTTGATATATATTAATGTTAAACAGCTGCATTGTTTGCTCCTTAACTCTCCCATTTTCAGGTTGTTGAGCTTAGAGGGAAAAATCCTATTATTTCAAATATATTACTGTATCAGTAACATACTGATATAAACACTTATGTAAATTGAGACACTATCGAAGTTTCCTAAATGGAGACTTTCACCTAAGATAGGGGGTTACATTGCCATTATATTTCTCAACAATGATTTTTTTAATGATATTAAAATGGTTACATTTTGTTTTAGAAAGGTCCATATGGGAAAGAGTTATTTAAAGAATGTCCTATGTAATTTAAGTAGTCTTCCCACATTCTCTGCCTAACCCACAACGGAGCAAGTTTAGAATGTAATACACAACCGAAGTGGCCAAGCAAAGTTATTTCAGCAAATCCTGGTTCCTGAGCATTGAATGTTTTTACACTTTATTTCTTCACACTGCACAATCTCTGTTTTAGTTGAACCCCCTGAAGTGACTAACATGATCACGTATGACCTTCCTAGAGTACCAAAGCATCTAAGAAAATAGATCTGCCTTGAGAATATTTTAGGTCCTCTTTTCCCATAGCATAATCAAGTTCCAAAAATGTCAACTTTCATCTAAGCAAGGCATTTGTACAAGTCCTCTAGGGTCTGCAGCGCCTGATCTTAAGACTAGGACAATACAGCATGCTGTTAAGACCCTAGATCTGTGTAGAAATATATTAGAGTTTAGGTGATTAAATATTATTCTTCCTTTGAAAATTAATTTGAGGAGTAGAAATATATTTTATTTAACTTGTAAACCTGTTCTTGATTCCATATTTTAGAAAAACATTGTTTCACAGCAGTATGCCTGCTTGTTCTGCATTATAGCAACTAACAATACTAAAGAAAACATACATATTTTTAATAACTTTTCTACACGAGACTCTGAAGTACAGACTTATTTTATGTCGCACATCTGCTAGTAATTTTTCATATGTAACATAAACGTTTCTGTTTACATCTAAAGCTAATAAATAAGCAAGAAGACAAATATGAGTATTATATTATTATTCCTTGTTCACACAGCATTAACATATTCTGCAGTCAGAGAATGTTATTACATGCTATATATTCGTACCCCAAAGGAGCACACAACCTCATTCCCTACCAAGGCCAGGGCCATCTTTGCCATTGGGCACGATGGGCAGGTGCCCGGGGGCCCCACGGGCAAGGGGGCCCCATAGGCACGGCTCTTAATTAGAATAAATAATCCTGCAAAAGAAAAAACCTGCAAAAAAACCTTCAAGGGTCACTGAGCAAGTACATCTATCTCTATCTCTATATATCTATATCTGTACCTCTATACATCTATCTCTCTCTCTCTCTATATATATATATATATATATATATATATATATATATATATATATAGGGGGCCCCTATATATATATATATATATATATATATAGGGGGCCCCTATATATATATATATATATATATATATATAGGGGCCCCGGTGCACTGCTTTGCCCAGGGACCTATAATGTTGTTAAGATGGCCCTGACCAAGGCCAATTTTGGTGAGAAGCCCAGCAACCTACAGGTATATCTTTAGGAACAAGGGCAGAGACTAAAGCATCTGGCAGATTTCCACGCGAACACACATGAAGAACGTACAAGCATCATGGGATTAGCACCCTAGACCCTTGGATGGAAACAAACCCACATCTCCATCACTATGAGGTAGCAATGCAGTAACTCATTTATGTTGCGAGTTTCAGCAGGTTTAAATATCATTTTGGGTATGATATATTTAGATTTATTACCCAAATTGTTGAAAAGTAAGAACCCAGATGACCTTCATGAAGCAACAAGTTGATTAAATCCATGGTTAATGGGGAAAGTTTACTCGACCCTCAATAACATTAATAATATATGGTGGTACAGTGGTTAGTATCGCTATCTCACAGTGCTGGGGTCATGAGTTCAATTCCTTACCAGCGCCCTATCTTTATGTTGAGTTTGTATGTTCTCCCTGTGTTTGTGTGGGTTTCCTCTCAATGCTCCAGTTTTCTTCAAACATACATAGCAGGTTAATTGACTGCTGACTAACATTTTTGTAATTAACTTGAATAAATGGAGCTATTCACAGCTAAATTAATCAGAGATCTGTAACTCAAGAAGTTTGATTCTCCATTTCATTCTTAACCCTGATAAATCATACATGGCAATAATCTTCTTCATCTAAAGACAGGTAGATACCTATAGAATAGGAGTGCCTCAGTCATTGCATCCTAAAGCCGGGTACACACCTATGCAATTATCGTCCAAATCACACGATTCACGACTGTTTGGTCAGATATTGTAAATTGTGTAGGTGTGTACGCATGAATCGGCATACTCATTGGGACTTTCAATAGTGGGTGAAATCGTTACCAGCTTAACTTACTTTATGATAAGAGAATGAAATAATGAATATATATCCAAAGAGGCAAAGGCTAAAATTGTCATGTGGAAAAAAATGTGGTAAGAGTGTTTCTCATTTAGGGCCTGATTCATTAAGGACTATAAATGCTGTACTTCATAAAAAATCACTCTGCGCATGCCCAGAACTGGACTATACCCCAGTGACCACAGCAACTTCCAATTAATCTTCGAGGGCAAAGAACCCTTATGACAGTCTACAATTTCAGAGGCTGAATAGGGAGGGGACTGGCTGTGTGCAAGTACAGCTAAAATGCATACATTTGCACCTGGACAAACCAAGTTGTGATGCAAGGTGTGCAAATGCAATTTATTTACATGCAATAAAAATACTACCTGCATTTGCATGTAACACATAAATACTGAGCAGCTTTATTTTAACAATGCAATTTAGAGATGAAAAAAGATGCGTCCCACTTCACACAGTGCCATTATGCACTACGGGCCTCATTCATCAGGGCACGCATACTGAGCGCAGCTTGCATTTGTGTTAAATCGGCTCTGCGCACTCCCGAATTCAACAAGGAACGGATCTGAAGATATGGGTGTATGTCTGTTTTACTCTACTGAACAAGACATGGCAGGATACTTCCAATACCTATGTGGATTATACATTTGCAAAAGAAAGCACAGATTTTTTTTAAATTAATGTCACCTGTCAGTTATATAGGCATTAATGATACAGCAGGAAAAGAGGGTTTTGTTTTGTTTTTTATTTATTTCCATGAAATATATTTATTAGGATGTTCTTAATGTTTACTGAGCATAAAATATATATTACAGTTGCTCCTGATTGCAGACACACGTTAAAGCATGCATAGGAGACTGTCAACACTAGTCGTCAGGACTTATACTAGCCCTGTAGCTGGAGCAAGAGATACGGCAGAAAAACAAGTAACTTTGCCATACCAGAGTTTGATTTGGACGTGGCTGCTTGCGCTTGAGTTTGACACGTCCTTACTGTAAATTGACTGCGGGACAATAGGACAACAGTCTTCATCTTCAATCTGCTGTGATTGGAGTAATACTGTAAACACTTAAGGACAAATTATCATGCAAGTTAACATGGCCAAATGCAGAATGAGGGGAATATTTCACAGAACAGTCTTGAAATGTTCACCAAACTCTGCCAGTTGCCTGCACGTGGTGTCCGCAGCAGTTTTGTGGGCAGAATCGACATTCTGGAGATAGGAGCCTATCATTTCATTAGGGATTTGTGACATCACCCATTAGACAGTAATGTTTCTCACGCAATACCCTTTGTTTTCATGTCTGCATTTATTTTGTCCCTGTTTTATGTATGCCCTGTTTTCCACACTGCAGAGCACGGTGGTGCTAACCAATCAACAACAATAATAATAATGTCTCAGTCATTTTACTAGTTGGTAGCAAATTCATTGGCTAAATATTGGTTCAGCCCACAAAATTGCTGCTTCCATTCTTTGTAGGTAGCAGGTCAGCTTAAAGCTGCACATATGTTTCCCAGCTGTACCTGCCAGAGTACAGATGATGTGGCAGTTATGACATCAGTATCACCTCTACAGAGCTCTCTGCCAGGCTTTGCCAATATAAAACCTTTTTTTTTCCCCCCTTGTCTGGCATCACATAAAAGGCTTTTCATGTTTACTGAACTGGTGTTTGTGCATGTCGTTATTCACACAAGTCCTTTCACTGTGCAAATCTGCACAATATTGATTTAGTTTGATCTATTACTAATTCTTACTGGTACAATAACAATAACTCATGGACACAGCATTTACAGCCATTATATTTCTGTGGTTTGTTCACTGTTAAAAAAACAAAGGTGTGCGCTCTCAACTCTGCAGGTTTCTAAATGTATCAGCTGCTCTTTGCATTATTTGCATCGTATTTTAATAACCACTGTTTTTAGATCTCCTGTAAACGACAGTTTCCTGACCATTATGCTTGCACTAACTACAGTTCATCCTCTTTGAATACAATTTTTGATTTACAATTAACCTTCACAAATATGTCATGGAAACTTTATTTTAAAAGAAATCTACAGTTATAATACAAAAGGTTATATTACAGTTAAAACTTCTGTTGTTTGCCCTTTTGTGATGCATGGTTTTGAAAAACATAATAATTTACCAGGTAACGGAACCGGATGGAAGAGTAGTCAACAAGCCGGGTCACAACCAGAGGAATGGATATAGCCAAATCAGAAGCAGGAGAATGGTCAGGAAGCCAGGTCAATACCAAATATCAGTCTAAGCCAGAATCAGGAACCGAAGGAGAAGTCAGGAACAAGCCGGGTCAGAATCCAAGTAACAGCAACACAGGAACAAACGCTGGAGCAAGGCTTAAGACCAAATACTCTGGCACTAGACATGTGTCAGAGGCTGCTTTATATACCCTAAGGTGCCTCCTGATAGGGTTAGGGAGATTTTGGCGGTAACACATGCTGGCTGCAGACAGGTGAGCAGAGATAGCGTCCCGCTGCTAGGCAAAAGGACGTGGTTGCTGAGAAGATGGAGGTGTCCGTCTCCTGCACCAAGTGTCAGTGCGGAGACGGCTCCTGTCAAGGGGCTACAGTGTTATTATTATTATTATTATCCTTTATTTGTTAGGTGCCACAAGATTTCCGCAGCGCCATACACAGTACAAACAGTAGACTATACAGGGTGAAACAGTACAGAACAATAAACAAAAATACCAATACTTCAGAAACTCCAGGCAGGCTGCTGCAATAAGCATGGAGCAGAAGAACAGGTGAGGAGACAGGAGGGAAGAGGGCCCTGCTCATTCGAGCTTACATTCTAAGGGAGGGTTGACAGACCAGGCACAAGAGGAGCCGGTTGAGGCAATGGGAGAGAGGGGAGAATGAGCGGAGGAGATAGGGGTTAAGTGGATGGTTGGTAGGCTTTGAGAAAGAGGTGAGTTTTGAGTGCCCGTTTGAAGGAGCACAGAGTGGGAGAGAGGCGGATGGAGCGAGGGAGGTCATTCCAGTGAAGGGGGGCTGCACGGGAAAAGTCCTGGATTCTGGAATGGGAAGAGGTGATCAGAGTGGAGGAGAGGCGACGGTCATTGGCCGAGCGCAGGGAGCGGGCGGGAGTGTGAATGGAGAGGAGGTTGGAGATATAAGGAGCAGTAGAGTGGGAGAGCGCCTTGTAAGTGGTGGTGAGGAGTTTGAAAAGAATTCTGTAGGGGAAGGGGAGCCAGTGAAGGGCAAGGCAGAGAGGGGAGGCAGAGGAGGAGCGGCGTGAGAGGTAGATGAGTCTTGCGGCCGCGTTGAGAATAGAGCGGAGGGGGGAGAGACGAGAGTGGGGGAGGCCGGTGAGGAGGAGGTTGCAGTAATCCAGGCGGGAGATGATGAGTGCGTGTATGATGGTTTTGGTGGCTTCCTGAGAGAGAAAGGGACGGATGCGGGCGATGTTGCGAAGTTGGAAGCGACAGGCTTGGGCAAGGGAATGAATGTGGGGGGCAAAAGAGAGAGAGGAGTCAAGGGTGACACCCAAGCAGCGGAGTTGGGTGACGGAAGAGATGGTAGTGTTGTTAACGACAATGGAGAGGTCATGGTGGGATGGGTGGTTGGGAGGAGGAAAGACAATGAGTTCAGTTTTGGAAATGTTGATTTTGAGAAAGCGCTCCGACATCCAGGAGGAGATGGCGGAGAGGCAGTCAGATACCTGAGCGAGGAGGGTGGGGGAAGATCAGGTGAAGAGATGTAGAGTTGGATGTCGTCAGCATAGTGGTGATCCTGAAGACCAAAGGAGGAGATGAGAGCACCAAGTGAGGAAGTATAGAGCGAGAAGAGTAAAGGACCGAGAACAGAGCCCTGCGGGACTCCAACAGGGAGAGGGTGGGGGGAGGAGGAGGAGGAGCCAGATGTTGATACAGAGAAGGAGCGGTTAGCAAGGTATGAGGTGAACCAGGCAAGGACAGATCCAGAGAGGCCAAGAGAGAGAAGGGTTTGCAGCAGGAGGGGGTGGTCCACTGTGTCAAAGGCTGCGGAGAGGTCGAGGAGAATAAGTATAGAGAAG
This sequence comes from Mixophyes fleayi, assembly GCF_038048845.1. NCBI lineage: Eukaryota > Metazoa > Chordata > Amphibia > Anura > Limnodynastidae > Mixophyes > Mixophyes fleayi. The sequence goes on along the minus strand of NC_134404.1, from coordinate 191,862,305 downwards.
TGACCCTTGGACTTGGCCGTTAGGAGATCATTAGTAACCTTGGCCAGGGCAGTTTCGGTGGAGTGGAGGGGATGGTAGCCGGATTGTAGAGGGTCAAGGAGGGAATAGTCAGAGAGATGTTTGGCGAGGCGGCTGCAGACAATCCGCTCGAGAAGTTTGGAGGCGAAGGGGAGTAGTGAGACAGGGCGATAGTTAGCAAGAGAGGTGGAGTCGAGATTGGGTTTTTTCAAGATAGGGGAGATAAGAGCGTGTTTAAAAGAGGAGGGGACAAAGCCAGAGGAGAGTGATAAGTTGAAGAGGTGAGCGAGGTAAGAACAGGCAGTGGGAGAGAGAGAGCGAAGGAGGTGAGAGGGGATGGGGTCGAGAGGACAGGTAGAGGGTGGGGAGGAGAGAATGTGACAAAAGGTGTAGTTTGATAAAGGTGGGACAGCGTGATAAAGAAACAGTGTGATGATAATAGGGCACAATGTGATGAGGAAGGGGTACAGTATGATGATGAATGAGGGGGCACAGTCTGATGAAAGGGGGTATAGTGTGATGAAGGAGGGGGCAGTGTGATGAAGGAGGGGGCACAGTTTGATGAAGAGGGTACAGTTTGAAGAAGGAGGGTGCAGTGTGATGAAGGAGGTGGCACATTTATGAAAGAGGGGGCACAGTGTGATGGAGGAGGGGCAAAAATGTGATGATGAAGGAGGGGGCTGAGTATGATAAAGAAGGATGCAGTGTGATGAAGGAGGGGGCACGGTGTGATGAAGGAGGGGGCACGGTGTGATGAAGGAGAGTGCAGTGTGATGAAGGAGGGGGTACAGTGTCATAAAGGGGCAAAAATGTGATGATGAAGGAGGACATACTGTGATAAAGGAGGGGGCATTTTTGTCTCTTCTATATGTCTCAGCAAACTAATTTGCCAAAAATTTTAAATTTTATTACAAGGTATACATATTCTTCATTTATATTATGTATATATCAATAAATGTTTACTTTCTTTATTAAAGTTTATTATTTGATTTGTATTAAAAGAAGAAAAGCATTATTGAATGAACAAATTATCTATTAAAGAGGAGGCTACACATTTATTTTTTTTTGCAGGGGGGCGCCAGACATGCTCCTGAGGCCTCTTCTGAGCATGTACAGAACAGAGAGGGAGCATCAGGAGTGCTGCGTGAGCCTGCGGAGGGGGTGCAGGTGTGGGTGAGGGGTTAGCATTGCGAGGTTACCCTCACCTCTGAGCCCTTTAGTCAGTGTCAGACTGGGACATGTAGGGCCCACAGGGGGAATGCAGTGGTAGAGGCCCACCAGAGGGGGTGTGGCCAGCCATTAGTAGGCACATGGTTAGCCTGTGGAGGACATGTAGCACCACAATGTAGTATATGAAGAATTCAGTGTATATAAAGAGTGCTCAGTCTGAAGTCCTGGTCGATTTGAACAGTCACCCAAAATCATGACTGTGCCACCAGGATCAGTTGGCAGAATGTCCTGTTCTCTTCTACTTGTTCTTGCAGCTTTCACTACCTGTTGCTGCTCATGTCATCTTGTCAGGATCCTGGAATGTTGGAGAACTGAGAGTAAAAATGGATAGGTACATGAACCATAGAAATCATAGCAATGAGTGAACACATAAGGCCCCCCAACCAGCCCCAAATAATAAGTATTCACATTTAATAAATAACTTTATATAGTTATATACTTGTCTATTTGCTCACAAAATTCTTGGATAGGAGCTGCAGGAGTATTTGTAAGACTTATATAGCTATATCTTTGCAGACGGTTGATAATAATAATTGTGAAAATACACGCACCTATTTAGTGCCTGAACACAACCCAAAAGGTTTAACGTATATTTAGGGCTAGATTTACTAAGGTGCGGGTTTGAAAAAGTGGGGATGTTGCCTATAGCAACCAATCAGATTCTAATTGTCATTTTGTAGAAGGTACTAAATAAATGAAAGCTAGAATCTGATTGGTTGCTATAGGCAACATCCCCACTTTTTCAAACCCGCAGCTTAGTAAATCTAGCCCTTAGTGTCTATTGAAGATTTAATAAATAAACCTAATTCTCCCAACCAGTTGAGACATTAAATATTAGTATTTACATTTAATAAATACAGCTATTTACCTCCCTAAACAGCCGGATATTAAATAGTTAATGTACATATTTGATAAATCATCATCATCTAACTATTTATATAGCGCAATAAATTCCGCAGCGCTGTACAGAGAACTCACTCACATCAGTCCCTCCCCATTAGAGCTTACAATCTAAATCCCCCAACATACACACATACACAGAGTGAGAGAGACTAAGGGCAATTTAATAGCAGCCAATTAACCTACTAGTATGTTTTTGGAGTGTGGAAGGAAACCGGAGCCCCCGGAGAAAACCCACACAAACACGGGGAGAACATACAAACTCCACGTAGATAAGGCCATGTTTGGGAATCGAACTCATGACCCCAGTGCTATAAGGCAGAAGTGCTAACCACTTAGCCACCGTGCAGCCCTACTCCCCGAACTCGACCCCACATTCAATTTGCCCCCAAACATCCTCAGCATTAAGTAGTTCCATCACCCAATTTTAAATAGACACCAACATTAAATAATCCCCAACATTACCCCAACAGTAAATGAATATCTTCCACTCACTAATAAATCATTACTCCCCACCCTCACCATCAAATTAATGGGCCACAGCCTCACATACATTGCGGATCATTGCGATCCCCGACCCCAAGACTCCAGGGGGTAAATGTATCAATATGCGGGTTCTTAAACACCCGCGTGTTCAGCCTCTTCCGCGATTAAATTTCAAGCGGCGCTGCATTGTAAAGGGTTAACTTCCCTTTACAATGCAGCGCCGCTTGAAATTTAATCGCGGAAGAGGCTGAACACGCAGGTGTTGAAGAACCCGTATATTGATACATTTACCCCCAGATCTAACATATCAATAGGAAGGGCCTGGGCCAACTGACAGTGGGGTACCCCAGTATGCCAGTTTGACCCTGGCTGCAGATATGGTCAAATAGAAATAAAACAACTGAAATCTTTATTATATTCAATGATTTCATGGTACAGGATACTGGGCAGTATCTCCCTTCATATTGCATAATTGACTTTGCATTTGGTTGTACTGTGGTGAGTGTTTTATTGTGCTTTTATGAGTGATGGTGCATTTTTGATGCCACTTTGCTATAAGACATTTTGCAAGAAGACACATGTATAATGAAATGCCCTTAATGTTAAAGCCCTAATTTACTGTTCAAAATGTTTCTATAAAGAACAGCCACAATCTATTGGGATAAATAAACAGTAATCAAGTAAAATGTTTTTATTAAAAAATGTTCCCAAGGTTTATCCAAATATTCTCTAATGTGAGCACTTTCTCACGTTCTATAACATTTCTCAATGGCTCTCTGAAACATGTAAATTTCTGTAGATTCTGTGGCAAAATATGTTTTTACATTTTAATGACAATATTTTGTATTTTCAGCTAATCATCAGTCAGCTAATTGATAAGACTGTCACACAACCCACACTACATTAAAAGAGAGAGGAGGAAGGGAGTAAAGAATGTAGGAGTGAGATCCACAGTCACAAACAATAGGACAGCTGGTCCTGGAGGAGGGTCCAGCATGTCAATCAACTGTAGGGTAGAGTGCATGACCATCAGACACAGAGCCACTAGAGTTTTCCCAAGACCTCTGTGGGCCAGTCCACCGTTGCCCATAGCAGACGGTAATCTCACCACTGTAATTTCCACTGGAAGCAATATAATCATGGACAGTATATATCTCATACATTAGTATTATTATTATTATTTTAGTTATTATCATTATTATTATCTTTGCTTATAAGGTGCCACAAAAAGTCCCCAGCACCGTACAAGAAAATTAAAATAATTTTATCCCATTGCTGGAAATTTGGTGGAAACAAATTCTGCATTTGCAGATAAAGTCATTTAATCTGCAGTATTGTATTGTTGACTGATCAGTCTATTCTTCTAAGTAGATATGCATATGTCAAACAATCAGACATAAATTGAAGTCAATTTATCTAATAGCTGGCCTGCTTGGTCGGGTGAGAGGTTAGTTTTGTTTGTGTGCTCCCTCATTCTACACGGATCATTAAGCACTGGTCATGTGTTAAGACTTGAGGTCACTATCTGTTGAAGACAAAGCTTTGCATAAGTGTGACAGTCTCTGCCTTATTTATTTGCATTTTGTGTTTTTGTGTATTTTTCAACCGCTGAAATTTATTTTAAAATCAACTAATTAGGAACTTTTCTAATTTGGCAAATTTTATAGTTTGATTAAAAAAAAATCTGATCACTACTGTTACTGTAGTTTATTCTTTTACCACACATGAACCTTACTAACAAACATGAACTTATGTACTAACATTATTTACTAACATTGCATATTGGTGCAAAGTTTTCCACTATAATATTAACCATTCAGGCAGTTGCTTTTATTGTGTAGTTTGCAGTAGAAAGATATTATTATTATTATTAATGTAACGAACACGCTCCCAGCTGCTGTGACTTTGGGGGTGTTGGGTGTATGAGGTCACACACGATTCCAGCCCGCAGTCTCTCTTTACCTATTACACAGGTTATAGACCTACTGAATCACCCCCAAGTAGTGCTCACACCTCACACACTTCAGGTTTGCCACCATCTACTGAATATGGGCCATAGGACCCCAATATACTGTCCCACACTAGCACACAAGGCTTCTACCTGCTCACAGACTAGCAAGACCCACACCAGCGAATAAAGGGTTAACTCTTCACACCTCCAGACTGTTACACAAATGTAAATGCAAACACACACAGCTGGTTAATCAATCTTTTCAACAAATCACACACTGGCATTCAAAGGGTTAACTTGGCCGAGCTATATTTTTAATAGAGTAATGGATTCGTTAGAGTATCAAGGACGCCATATATTAAATTATATATTTAATATACAAAAGTACAGGGCATACAGATATAAAAAAATAACAAATAAACAATTGATTGACACACACAAGCATAACAGTTTAAAATAAACATTCAGAATAGCAGTTACTTGAGTTGCATAATCTGTGCCATGGGAAATTGACTAGGAAGATGGACAGCTTATCAATGTGAATTGATTTCCCCAAAAAGTCTGACAATTTGCTATACCTGGTCTCAGCCTTTTAAAGACACTTCCACACCTCTTTCTACTACCAGGGGGTTGCGATTTACTAACCAATTCTACTATGAATTTCTTTTCTGTGGAGCTTCACACAGATCCAATTTTATTATTAATAAATCTCCTATGACTCTGTCCGTCTTTTGATACCAAACATGATGAAATTTTGACAATGTGACATACCTTTTCCAAAGATAAGTGATTTTAGCTGTTCCCGGATACCACCCGTACCTGTGATTTCTGCTCCTCAGTATGGAGTGGCACCTGGATTCCCCAAAATATGAAGACATTTTCCTTTGAAGCTCATATTTCTACATACCTGTATAGGCCTTCAAATTGCTGCTTTGCGCTGCAAGGATGTCCACCTGTGACCGGCCCCACAAAGTCTATTCAGGAGTCCAAAAACGAACTTGTGTCAGGGTATATCTCACAGCAAGAGCTCTTTGAAGCTGCCACAGGTGACACTCCTATCTTCTCATACTGGAATGTGCAAAGCCATCAAATACATTTACATCAGACTTTCTGTCCCCACATTTTACACTTTAGTAGCTGAACTTATCAATTGATTCATTTGATATAACATATTTACACTGCAGTTATGATTCATCCATTATAAATAACTGTAAGTTCCCTATGTTCACTACAATTATTATGATCATTTTTATTATCATTTATTTATAAGGCACCACAAGATTTTCCGCAGTGCTGTACATAATACAAACAGTAGACCATACAGACGAATAATACAAAGGGTTATATTTACCAAATGGCGGGTTTGAAAAAGTGTAGATGTTGCCTATAGCAACCAATCAGATTCTCACTGTAATTTTGTAGAATGTACTAAATAAATGATAACTAGAATCTGATTGTTTGCTGTAGGCAACATCTCCACTTTTTTAAACCCGCAGTTTAGTACATATACTCCCAAGACTACAAAAGCTCCAAGCATAGCTTACACAGTGGAGTTGGAGGAGAAGAATAGGTATAGAGACAAGAGGAAAAAAGGCCCTACTTGTAAGAGCTTACATCCTAAAGGATAATATAATGACTAATTGCTGATTGGTTGCTGTGCTTCAGTACAGATTTTGCACCTTAATGCACCGTTAGTAAAATAAGCCATAGAGTGTGCTATGTGCTTTATTTACATATTGTGAAAAGGAAGTGACACCAAAAGTTTTGTGTTCTAATATTCTGGTGTCAAAGGATAAGACTAAAAGAAACAATGTTTTCAATAAATTTATGAAATTAATAAAAAGATGAAAGTTTGATAATCTCTTGCTGTGAATAAACAGCATTTGTGTTGCAGATGCTATTTAATTACCGTAGTAATAAGTGACAATGGCAGGGAGATTGGGGAAATCAATAAAACTGGTAGAAAAAAAATGTCAGTGGAGATAATTTGTTTTGTTGCACCTCGATGGGCTGCCCAGCAATATAACGGTGCACACCTCCTCTCCCCATGTGGGAGTAGCCACTGCAAAGTTAAAGCACATTTCAATGGAAAAATCCTTAGGAGGTGCACAGTGCAAAAGTGTAAATGTCACGTCTAAATCCAACCTTTTACCACCTCTGTACCACCCCTTTCAATTAAATTAATGTTTACTTTTATATCATAAAACACTGCTCACTGTAGCCTATATATGATTTCAATAGATTATGAGAGTGAGGGGGCATCAGGACTGTCTTTATCACATGTATCACTTTTGTGCATGAAGCACTTTAATACAATGCTGAGAGTGCACCCAGAAATGCACTTCTCCTCCGTAGGCTGGTGGCGAACATCTTTCATCCTATACTTTTAATAGCACCTGATGGGCAGATAAGTGCATTTACAGGTTTTGTAATGGGATCTCAACCACAAATGTAATTACTGATATTTAACTTTAAAAAGTTATAGTGGAAACAAAATCACATGTCATCTTATGGTATCTTTAAGCAGGACAACACAGGGGAGCATACGTTATCACAGTCCTGTATATAATAATGCTGGAAATGACAGGAACATAAAGCTTCATGGATCAAGAGGCTTGCAGAGAATACATAATATATCAGTTTAGTTCAGTTTGCAGGTTTGTTTATTCTTCATATTCTGCTTTTAAATTTATTCTTACCTTACCCTCATTAGGCTGCTTATTTACATTCATTTCAATAATTCCTCCAATTTGTCCTAATCAGATTATTTATAAACATTTTGCTTCCCTAACTTTAAAATATGTGTTTTTTCCACATAATGGTATATGTTCTATTATCCTGAATGCTAGGGATTTAGGCAGCACGGTGGCTAAGTGGTTAGCACTTCTGCCTCACAGCGCTGGGGTCATGAGTTCAATTCCCGATCATGGCCTTATCTGTGTGGAGTTTGTATGTTCTCCCCGTGTTTGCGTGGGTTTCCTCCGGGTGCTCTGGTTTCTTCCCACGCTCCAAAAACATGCTAGTAGGTTAATTGGCTGCAAACAAAATTGACCCTAGTATCTCTCTCTCTGTCTGTCTGTCTGTCTGTCTGTGTCTGTGTATACGTTAGGGGATTTAGACTGTAAGCTCCAATGGGGCAGGGACTGATGTGAATGAGTTCTCTGTACAGCGCTGCGGAATCAGTGGCACTATATAAATAAATGGTGATGATGATTTAGGGTTTTCATCATCATCACCATTTATTTATATAGCGCCACTGATTCCAAAGCGCTGTACAGAGAACTCATTCACATCAGTCCCTGCCCCATTGAAGCTTACAGTCTAAATTCCCTAACACACACACACACACACACACAGACAGACAGAGAGAGACTAGGGTCAATTTTGATAGCAGCCAATTGACCTACCAGTATGTTTTTGGAATGTGGGAGGAAACCGGAGCACCCGGAGGAAACCCACGCAAACACAGGGAGAACATGGTGGTTTTAATCAGTGTGACAATGTGACAAGAATGAATTAATGAATATTGTGCTGTCATTCTCTGAAGCCTAGAGGACCCGATGAAGGATGTGTTATGCACGTTTTGTCGCTATCCAATAACGATTTTCGAACCTCAATTTGTGTTTCCAACGCACAAATATTTATTCTCAAAAAGTAGCAGAATAATTCAAGCAAAATAATAATAAGTACAGCCGTTAATTATCGCAGGCGCCCTGGATCCCGTGAACAGTCCTTCAGGTCTGAAGTCTGTGGTCAAAGTAGACTGCTCACTAGATGAAGAGCTCCTGCTTATATGCAGTTAGAAATACAGTAAAACAATCCAGATGATGTGGCTTGCTTCTATTGGTCCAGGTTTCAGGAAGGTCCAGGATGTTGTAGTTCATAGGCCACTTCAAACCAAAATATCCGAAGGTGGGGGTCATCTCTCCAGGGGATGTGCTCCGACATTCCAGCCAAGAATCCAGTCTCAACTAGTCTATTAGCATTTTATAGTCAGTATTACCTTAAACATTTATTCCCTAACATCGCTAAGTAGAGTATGCAATGTGCGATCTCTTCGGCAAATGAACCGGACAACTGCTGATGAATAGGGGATTAAAATGATACCAGACATGACACATTTCCTTTGACCTGAACCATATGTTTTACTAACATGCATATAACTTATAATATTAAACATGAATACTACTATATTTCAACATAAATAACTATGTGTTGCAACTACAATTAATGTGTACTATTTACAAATGTGTATATTTGTGCGAATGTGTGTAAAAGTGTAAAAACTGTTATTCCCCTAGTTAGTACCACCCTTTATGTGTCTCCACCTTCCCTTTAGGTTGTTAGCTCTCATGCGCAGGGCCCTCTTTCCTTGTGTGCTCCTTCTACTGTTCCTTCACCCTCTGTACCTCTTGGCCTGCTTCGCTAGCCCTGTTTTCCCTGTTTTATTAATCTTCGGCCTTCTTCTCGCTGATTTCTACCATCCCTTTCACTATCTGTCAGATATAATCTGATTTGCTTTACCCTGTCACCTGTGTTTGTATATATTTGTGTATCATGTTGTGTCTTGGTTCTGTTTTCTGTATATGTAATGTACAGTGCTGCGGACCCTTTGTGGTGCCTTATAAGTCAAAGATAATAATAATAATAATTGCCACGTGTTGCGGCTGGGTACGCCCTTCCACGCCGTAGCGTGCTCTACGCATCTTTTCAAACAAAGACAACCAAGTTTGCTCAATATTAATTGAACTGACTTTGTCCAATTTGCTGACTTCGACAGACCAGATGAAAAGCACAGATCTGAAGGCAAATCGTGTCAGTGTGTATGCATGAATCGCCAGACTGATTGGACCTTCAGTCGTAGGTACAATCGTTTGAGATAACATGTTGGTCTGAAATTTTTCAGTGTGTACCTAGACTTAGCTGTGTAGAGGGTAGTAATAGGATAACCTAGGGAGATTAAGAGGGTGGTAGAGGAATATTATAAGCTTGTCTGAAGAGGTGGGTTTTCAGAGAACGCTTGAAGGTTTGAAGACTAGAGGAAAGGCTAATTGTATTTATCCTAACATAAGCTCAGTTCTTTGTTGTCTGTGCTCAAAATTAGGCATTTTATAGCTGTGACACAGAGCTGACCACTACTGTAATGCCAGTTATTAGCTGTATGCTAATATGATTCCAGTTATCACTTCCATAGGCTCCCATGATGTACCTAGCTATTTATAATGTGCAATACTATGATAACACCTTATAGTATATTCCATATTACAAGGTGCTACCACAGTATTGCACATTATAATGAGCTATCATTGTTAGGTTTGCCTGGGAGAGCTGTAAATCAGGAACTTTGTCAATGGCTTATAGCCAGGACACAGAAGCAATGCAGAGACTGCAACTTCATCACAGTTTTAAAGTAAGTTAAATATGATTGGCTATTAATATTAAAATAAGGTACTCTCTAAAGGAGGGTGGAAATGGACAAATATAAATATGCACCTTTTCATATTTCCCATATAGGCTATGTTTGTGGAGTGATTTTTATATTGTTGAAGTCAACAATTTTGTCAGGCTCAGTTGCAGAACTCTATACCTCACAGCAACTTACCTCAACCTTTATTCTAAATCACAGTGACTAAGAAGGAATGTCATGATTGACTTAGTTGCTTGGTACTGAAAAACTAGTTTGCACTTGGATGGACCCGATTTTCAAAGACATTGATTTTTTTGATCATTTTAGGCCTCCAATTCCTCCAGAATTATGCTCCACAAACTTTGATACATTTTCTATGTCCTGTTTTTCAAGGTCATGTCAACTTTTTCCACGACAGATCCTCTTTTTCCAGGTGATTATATATTTCTGTCTAGGGTAATCTTGGTACATCGCAAAATTAGTTTGGGATTTCAAGATACTTTCACAGAGGGCACTGGCCACACACTCTGTCTATATATGTTTCATATCAACTTTTGATTTTATCCCAGAATTTAATGATTGTTATTCTAATATTGGTTGTTTATTATCAGATGCACAGTATTGTCTGCGCTAATTGTATAATTTTTTTAAGAATTATTATTAATTTGAGATATATAGTTATTTTATGTTTTATATATGATTTTAAGATATTTCTTTCATTTATTAATTTTTTTTTTATTGTTTACAAATAAATTTATATTGCATTTTAGACGAAGCCATCCATATCTCTTATATTTTTATTTTTCATCAATTGAATGATTGGTTCCCTTAGCGCACCTAGGGCTGATTTACTAAGCGGCGGGTTTGAAAAAGTGGGGATGTTGCCTATAGCAACCAATCAGATTCTAGCTATCATTTTGTAGAAGGTACTAAATAAATGAAAGCTAGAATCTGATTGGTTGCTATAGGCAACATCCCCACTTTTTCAAACCCGCAGTTTAGTAAATCTAGCCCCTAATCTTGTAGATATTAGTCCTCTTTTTCCAGGTAATGTTCTCATTCTTCCATAACATTTCCTCTTTTCCCATGCCATGTTCTCTTTTCCAGGCCGTCTTCTTTTTCCAGGCCATGTCCTTTTTTTCAAAATGTCTTGTATTGTTAGCAGTATGTCCTCCGGTGATTTTTTAAAGTGTTTTTCAATCTTCTTTACAGAAAATGCTATTTGCTACAATGTGTTGATATGTATGCGTATAATCTGTTAGGAGAGCTTGATTTAGTGTATAGGTTCTGCTATCCATAATACACTGGGCACTGCAGAGTATAGTGCATGGGCATGGCATGACTTCTTACAGATTATGTCATTGATTGGGTTAAACAACCAAAGTGCATAAGTTGTTCATCAGTGACACCATTCATCAGTGCCCTACATAAGGAGGGGTATTACACTTGTCAGATGCTCTTTAATTCCTGAGTAGATATCCTGAAATGCTAGGCTGTTACAGTTCTAAATAATTTATAGTCTATAAACCTTGTACATTCATTAATTTCCAAGCATTCCAGACCATTGTCTTGTATCTTGAACAGGAACCATTACATGAGACTGCTGACTCTGGTGTTATATTACTAGTCTTCCTGAAGGGAAATTACCCAGCTTTCTGCAGCTTTAAGACCTACAGATGGGGCGTAGTTGTTTCGGACAAATGGGGTGATCTAGTGAGCCCCTGTGGTAAATGTGTTTTACTAACTCCGTCCCATTAATTGAAACCTACTGCGGGGTAGCACAGTTTGGTGCAATCGGCACAACTGACATGTCATGTGACAGACTCTTAATAAAGCCTTTTGTCGCAAACAACTGTGCACAATCTGTACCTCCCTCTGGACCCTGCAGGCTTGTTTTAGTATTCAAACATAGCCCACTGGGTTTTGTTTCTTGCTGCAGATAACAAGCAAGTATACCCAAAAAATTATTTACTATGAAAAGACTACTGTCAGTAAATTGGATAAAGTCATTTCAATTAAAGTCTAGCAAACTTGGTTGTCTTTGTCTGTAAAGATGCGTACGGTACGCATCGACGTACAAGGGCACGCTACGGCGTGAAAGGGCGTACGCATCCACTACACGTGGCAGCAACAGTAATGGGTCTTTTACCATACATTCGCACAAACACGCATACTTATAAAATAGTACACATTAATGGTAGTTGCAACACATAGTCAGTTATGTCGAAATATAGTAGTATTTATATGTTATATCAGAGTTACATGCATATTAGTGAAATACACGGAACGGGTTAAAGGAATAACATCATGAGTGGTATCATAATGAACCTTGTTACATATCCTACTGTTTGGTTCACTCTGCGAGGGAATCGCAGAGTGCATACGCAAGTTATGAATAATAGGGAATTATGAACTACTTAAGACTAAGGAATCCTGGCGGGAAGAGCAGAGCATACCCCCTGCAGAGATGACCCCCTCCTTTGGATTCCTTAGGATGAACCAGCCAATGATTGACGACCCCTTGGACATTCCTGAGACCCGGACCAATAGATGCAAGCCATACCATCTTCATTGTATTACTGTATTTGATTGTGTATATAAGCAGCAGCTTGTGATCCAGAGTGCAGACATCTTGTCCCCAGACTTCAGGATTGAATGACTGCACTGGATCCAGAGCGCCTGCGATAAGTAACGGCTGTATTTACTATTACTTCGCTTGAGCATATTTTTCCACTTATTGCGAATAAATCTTTGTGCTTTGGAAACACAAATCGAGGTTCGACAATCGTTATTGGTTAGCGACGATACGCACATTAACACTACCAGAAAATAAAAGCAACATTTTTAGAATATATCCATCATTCTTACAGAGGTAGGCTTTCAATACACCCGCCACCTTGCATGTTTATTGTAAGAAAATTAAATAACACTGGAGAGAGATTACAATCTTTATCCCCTTAAAAATTAAAACTGTTCTTGATAATGGTTACCAGATCCAGCATGCACACACCAACACAGACACACCTCTACAATGAGGAAAGACATACTCCTCACTATCATGTTATTATCAGTCTGCAGTATTATTATTTGTAATGTGACCTGATATGAACCTTTTGTGATGAAGTGGACAGTGGTGTTGGATAGAGCCAGTACCAGCAGTTGTTATATCCACTTAATGTGAAAATAAATGATAATACACTGTACAGGATATGATGGCCAGCACAGCAGATTACATTAGTGATGTAAGGGGTCTGACCTGACTTGATGTATGCAACAAATATTTGCATCATTATAATGACCTCTTCTCCTCTGACTTCTATGCAGTGACCGCTTCCTTTTTTATCTCTGCTTCCTGGCTAGTACAGTTCCCAGGTACTACCAATCTACAGTTGTGACTGGTTTATTTTGGCAGCTCACTTTACGTATAAGATATGGGGCCACTCTAGCACAATGCTCTTCCTGGTCTTTGACTTTTGTGATGGAAAAATATCAGACCATGCTAGAGGTTTTGGTTACGGCCAGTACTTTAATTTAAAGTGTCTGGAAAGAGGTTAAAAAAGACAGTCATGAATGAATTCATTCTGTATTTGCAGTATGGACAGCATGACAGAGTCCTTGGATAAGGCTCACCTGGCTAAATTATTTTAATTTCAATGAAGTTATTATTATTATCTTTTATTTCTAAGGCGCCACAAAAGGTCGGCAGGGCCGTACATGACATAAAAGTTATTATAATGACCTATTTTCATGTAACTTCTGTATGTTGGCTGCCTACTTTCCTCATATCTGGCATAGACTTCAGCTCCTTGACTTTAGACCTGTGGTAGCTCTTGAGACGAGTCACTCAAACTAGAGTGATGAAGCATTACTGTAATGTACTATGGGTAAAGTATGAAAAGTGTTTAAATTAGAGATGTTTTGGTTTTGGTTTTGGATCTGGATTACCGTCGTGTTTTGGTTTTGGTTTTGGTTTTGCCAAACCGCCCTTGCGTGTTTTAGTTTTGTTTGGTTTTGTTTTGCAATTTTGTTCAAAAATCAATGTTTTTGGGCATAAAATAATTGAATTTAGTGCTCCACCTGTTTCTTGGATAAGTAATGTAATTGTAAAGCTATATAATTCTGAAAAAAACCAGTTTAATTCCTGGGAGGCTGTCATTAATTTAACACACAAACCAGATTGTCTTCCTCTCCATCTATGCATATTGGCAATGCAGCCATCGTCTTTGGGTGTATATTACACCCTACGCATAGTTAAATATCTAAAGAAATGGACAAAGGCAGTTTGGTTTCTGTCTCTATAGCCCCCCCCCCCTCCACTTGTAGTTAAATAGAAAAAAAGCAGCCTGCATAGACTGAACAATATAAAAAATAAATGGACCAAGGTAGTTTGGTGGTTGTCTATGACCCCCCCCCCCGCCCTCCAATTGTAGTTGAATAGAAAAAAAGCAGACTGCATAGACTGTAGGATTAGAATATAAAAAGAAATGGACAAAGGCAGTTTGGTATCTGTCTGCATCAGACCCCCTCTACACTAGGAGTAAAATAGAAAACTATTCAGCCGTTATATAATCTAGAATATAAATAGAAATTGAGAAAGGCAATTTGGTATCTGTCTGCATCACAATCATCAACATCATCATTAGCGCCCTCGTCGCCTACACAAAACTCCCCCTCTTCTAATTCCAAAGTGGCATCCTTAATTTGTGTATCACCGGCTACACACGGGCTGTTCAGGCACACATCAACAGAACTGCTGAAAGGGCCCTTCTTTATGGGTACACAAACAGAATGCTCACAATTAGACATAACACTGGTGGATGGACTCTCCACAGGGATTGGTGTCATTTCTGATTCAGAGCATACATTATCCTCTAATGCCTTACTGTTTTGTTGCAGCTCGGCTTTGACACGTAACAGTAGTTGTGCACCACTTTTAGACTCCAAATTACTTGGTCTTGCTTGCTCACGAGTGACCGTACAAGAAGAAGGCTCGGTAACATTTTTGGATCTGCCACTAATAGAGGAAGGCGAAGGCCTCATTCTCTCTTTGCCACTGCATGTGTAGAATGGCATGTTGGCAATTTTTTTTTTATCGGCACTTAACTTTTCCACAGTTACACTTCTTTTTCTCTTCAACACAGTAAATTTTTTTGGGGGTGTGTTTTTTTGCCTGAATTCAAAAGACTGTGTAGTTTGACATCGCCTTTACCACATGACGTACTGGGAACACTACCATCAGGACTGGTGACAGAACCTGGTTGCTGATTCTGCTCATATGTGGACTGCTTTGAATCCATAATGAGGCCAAAGCACTTGTAGTGCTACAAATTGTTTTAGATACTGCTGACAAATATGACTTTTGACAGCCAGAAAAATGAATGCAAAAGAATGGGGGACACCCCAAAAGCACTTGGGAGTGCTAAATATTATTTTTTTTAGACTGCTGACAAACAGGACTTTTGACAGCCAGAAAAATGTATGCAAAAGAATGGGGGACACCCCATAAGCACTTGGGAATGCTAAATATATTTTTTTGACACTGCTGCCAAATAGGACTTTTGACAGCCAGAAAAATTTATGCAAAAGAATGGGGGACACCCCAAAAGCACTTGGAGTGCCAGAAACTGAACAAAAACCCTCCTCTCTTCTCCACTTACTGCTGTAACAACTGGTATTAAGATTAGAATGGTATTGAATAGAAACAATAATGTGCCCAATTACTGCTCTGTCCCTGCGCTGATATAGCCAGTGTGACCTAACCCTGCTTTCTCCCTCTGTCAAATGGCGATGGATTGCTGTGGAGGCTGGTATTTATGTTTTTCAGATCTCGCGAGATCCAACCTCAGAAAAACGTATACGTCACGATGACGTTTTGCCTCGATTTTGAATCCGAATGGGCGGGACAGTACCGAGCGTGCTCGGTACCCGGATAGGCTAAATTCGGTGGGATTCGGATCTCGGGGAACCGAGCCCGCCCATCTCTAGTTTAAATAAGATCTTGACTTGACTTTGCTGTCAGAAAAATCTGTTAAAATTATTAAAATTACTGGGCTTAGCTGATCTAACATTTATTAGTATTTTCCTTGTCATTTTTGGTGAAATTTATTGGGAGGTAAATCATGAAAATAATCACTGGAAATGTTCCCAGTGTGGAAATTATGGAGAAATCACATAGTGGCAAATATTACACAATACATTGACATTTCTACTTATTTTTACATGAGAAAACCCAGCATAACTGTTTTTAGTTTAATATAAGTATGCCAGGAATATTTAATTCAATTTCTTTATTCTCTATAATGAGAACCTTTTTTCATTTTAAGGAGACAATTTTTTGGAACATAAATATTTTTTATTGAATCATTTCAAAGCACAATGATATTCCAATAAGACATACACATATATATAATTCATTATATTTCAATACACCACACATTAATAATGCCTTAAAATTACCTAAAACAAAAGATTCACTAAATATTACATGCACTGTGCAAGTACATAGACCAACAATTTACAGCAAAACGCTTTTAAGGCATGACATAATAAATGATTATAAATAGTTTATTACATTAAAACATTTCATATGCTCTTGATATTTAACACTCGGTATGATTAAATGATTAAATGTTATTGTTTTTACATGCCCAAAACATATGTGAAATTTATGTTCATAAATATTGCTTGCGCATAATTGTCTTGTTGTGAGGGGGTAATTAATCAAACATGGAAATATATTTGACACTTTTTGTTAGAATATCACGTTAGCAAGATCTCATGTGATGAAAACACTTACATGTAGACTAAGAAAAAATGTTTCAAATCTAACGTCACCTGTATTTTGATTTGTAATTTATCTCAATATTTTCTTTTATGAATGTGCTGCAATGAAAAGTCTAGGTTAGCTATTTCATCAATTATATTATTGATTGGTTTATTTTATATTACTTTTCAAGTAATTGAATATGTAGGGAAATCAACTAAAGCTTTCACCTGACGTATGATGAAATTCTATAGCATTTAAGAACTCTATTTATATTTTTGATCTGTAGTGATGTCTTTGTTTCAAATTCTTTAAAAGAGATAACAGGAAACAGCAAATGTTCACATACTGAAAAGTTCCTAATTTGTGTCAAGACATAGTAAACAATGCTATGGAAGTCCATTGATTTATGACATTGGAGGAAATCCGAGTAAATAGACACAAGGGAGGAACAGAATCCTGTTTCCCTCTGCTAGCAGATAGATACTTTAAGCCACCTACCACATACATGACTGTTGTAAAATATAGGATATCCCTGGGAAGAAGGAGAAGAAATGGTAGGGAAACAGACAAGGATGTATAGAGTTCATTATAAACCAGTGGGCAGACATTTCAATAGGTTATCTCACTTAAAATCAAGCGTTTGAACATTTGGTCATTTCCAGAATGACGGTGGAATAACGGAAGAACTATGTAGAGTAAGTAACTCATTAAAATCCTTGGTCTTGTTAACATCTAAGACGTAGACTGGCGTAACAATCCTGGGAGCTTACTGTAAATTATTTTGTAAATTATTTTGTTTTCTTTACTAGCCATTGCTTATCTCACAGTTATATATGTATCATAATAAAGCCAAACTGCATAGTTGGGTACAAGAAGTAAGTGTGATCAGTTGATAATAACAAGGTAAAATGTAGAACATTATGACTATAAATAAACATTTACAGCCAACATAAGGGGGCAATAAAATCATGGTTAATGTCAGTTTATGTCAGTGTTAAATGTATACAGGCAAAAACAAAGCACTGGATAGTAAGTGTATACCCCCTTTATAAGTATAAACTTCTTCCTAGGGTAGCCACCTTATGTATCCTCTTATTAAAATGTACATGGTGACATTGGGTGATAGGCAACACATGTTGCCCTCTAAGCTTCAGAAGGGCCGTATATAACGCTTAATCTCAATAATAAGGTAAAACTATACATCTATTAGTTTCCTCATACCCCCACATGCCACTCAGAACTCCTACTTGCTGGGAAATGCTCCAATTATAACCCCACTCAGATTCCACATGCACTCCAAAACTTCCTTAAGAACTTCCCCACATGTCACAATGTCACTCAAACCCTAAATTCATCCCAGTCAGACTCTCCACATGCCCTCACTTACCCCTCACTGGGACTACTAGTGACTAACCACTATTATTAATCTAATACTGAATTCACACTGGACTTAAATGTCAATAAATTAGTAAACATATCAGTAATCGGGAAGGAAGGACTCTAAATTGTGCAGACTGCAACCCTTCACCTTTTATTTATTTTATTCCACAGCTGATTGACGGAGTAGGTCCCACTGCTGCTCTGGTGGAGCTCTGCCCCACCCCTACTGATGATACGTCATGTGTCTGCCTCTTTACCGTGTACCACCTTCACTACAACCATAAGCAAATGTGTATATCTGTCACAAATACTACTGTTTTTGAGATGGATGAATCATAGGATGTATCCGACTGAACGCTTAATTTTTTACTTGTGTCTATTTCTTGCATATGCCTCCAACTCTAAAAGGGCCCCAGTACATTAATTTCAACTCAGTGTTGGCCTTTATAGTGTGAAATAAAGCGACATATCACACATTTCCCTTTATTCTATAAATCATTTTATAGAAGTCATTTGTAAGTATGTGAATTTTTCACATTGTTAACCAACCTGGCGTAAGTGCCAGAATAGCACAAGTCAGCATAGGCGCATATGCATTTGTCCACTTTCTGTGCATGTTCATTAAAAGTCATCAAAGAATATAGGAGGAAATTTCTAGGAATACATGTAATGTTAAGAAAAATCCCAAAGGACCGCTCTTGTCTTCATCCTTGAAGTTATAGAATAATTGTATAAGTATCTCATCACTATGCTCATAACTCTGAGGGAAACATATACTTTTGGTTGTAATATATAGAAGTGCAGCTAAAGGAAACTGCAGCAGATGCTACATGAAAGAATGTCAGATTTTTTTGGTGCGAGAGACTTATCATAGTCATTTCCCCACCATAATCCCTGACTTTAGAGAAAGAAAGTCTCTTACTTTTTATGTAAGTACACAATAGCTCTGTAGATCCTTAAATAATCTTTCAAATCTTGATTTGAGCGTGCTTCTGTTTTGTCATTTGTCCTTCTTTTGTCAGGTAATAAACTTCAACTACTTTTGTTATACTCCACCTACTATATTATAGGCGTAGGGTACATGTTATGTCTTCTATGGAGCCTTTTTGCTTCTTGTGTTTTTATTTTTTGCACAATTATATTATGTGCTATGATACCACATGCTGATTCATGTGCCACTCTATATCTATTCCTGTGAACCAGTGGTCCGAAAGTAGCAGTGCCTTGACTGTTTTATACCCAGCAAAGCATACCATAGATTCAATAACATCTTGTTGGATATTATTTGAGCCCTTGTTTCTCCACTGATAACCATTTAAGTCACAAAAATGTGGGTGTGGTTTATGCAAATTCTGGCATGGTTTATGCTTAGGTAGGTGTGGCTTTACATTAGAATAATGTATTAATTCACTGGATTTCACTAGTTGACACTAAAAATGTTAAAAGTACTTACTGCTTCAGATTTTGTGAGTCACAATGAGCAGCCTATCCAAAAGTGCCCCTCCATATCCAGTCAGAAGGGAGTCCCCTGTGCAATCAGTACCAGACAGATATTTCCGACAGGTATTGTATGCGACCTGTCACAGGATATCTGCCTGTTCACTCCTTCTCACACATTGGCTGCCATTAGTTTCTATAGTTTCCCAAGGGAGCTCTATGTAACACTGTGGGACCTCATTGACCCAGACCTGTTATAGATGTATGAGGAAATGGTGGTGGAGGGCAAAGTGCCTCCATCGCTGAGGAAGGGATGTATAAACAGAAGAGGGAGAGATGTAATCTTAAAAATTCCCATCTCCCTCTTGAATGTGGACTACAAGATCCCCACCAAGGTGCTAGCCAACTGGCTAAAGGCTGTCATTCAACATATAGTTCACCCTGGCCAGACCTGTGGCATTCCTGGTCACAGGGTTGCAGATAGCCTTGCCCTTACACATCATGCACTACATGAAGGATTTATGCGTAGGGCACTGCTGAGATTTGGTTTGTTTGTTTGTGTGTTAACCTGATCTGTCATCTGGTGATGTATCAAGTCCAATTTCATCATAATTTTGGGAGTCTGGTTTGGTGAAGAGGATGCACACCTGAAATATTGGAAGGGGTGATGGGTGACAGTATGAGAGTATGGACTGTGGAGCCTCAGAGGGGGAAAGCATTGGTGCTCTGCAAAAAAAATCCTTCCTTTTTTGCTGTACACATCCCAAGTGTGGCCACCTCTGGACGCTGCCTGCAAGGCCATCACAAGGACAGTGTTTCACTTCATCTGGGGCTCCAAAATAGACACTGTAAAATGGGCAATTATATACATGGAGCCTCTCTGAGCCTTCTTTGTTTGTAACTGTATCTGCAGGACTCTTTGTGAGAAGAACAATGTATTTACAGTAGAGATGGGCAGGCTTGGTTCCCCGAGAACCGAACCCACCCGAACTTTGCCTATACGAGCCGAGCAGGCTCGGTACTCTCCCGCCTGCTCGGATTCCAAATCGAGGCGAACGTCATTGTGACGTCGTCGGATCTCGGGACTCGGTTCTCGCGATAATTGAAATCCATAAATACCCCCCTCCACAGCAATCCATCGCCATTTGACAGAGGTACAGAGCAGGGTGTAGTCACAGGCTGATTAGAGCAGGGACAGAGAATAAACCTTATTCTTCATTCAATTCTGATAACAATTGTGATAACAATTGTGATAACAATTCTGATTACAATTCTGATAACAATTGATAGAGAAGAGGCGGATAGAGGAGTCTTTTTTCTCAATATTTGGCACTACAAGTGCTTTGGGGTGTCCCCCATTCTTTTGCATTAATATATCTGGCTGTCAAAAGTCCTGTTTGTCAGCAGTCTAAAAAATAATTTTTAACACTCCGAATTGCTTTTGGAGTGTCCCCCATTCTTTTGCATTAGTTTTTCTGGCTGTCAAAAGTCATATTTGTCAGCAGTATCTAAAACAATTTGTAGCACTCCCAAGTGCTTTGGGCTCAGAATGAATTCAAGGCAGTCCACATATGAGCAGAATGAGCAACCAGGTTCTGTCACCAGTCCTGATGGTAGTGTTCCCAGTACGTCATCTGGGAAAGGCGATGTCAAACTACACAGTCTTTTGAAATCAGTCAAAAAAACACACACCAAATATTTTTTTACAGTGTTGAAGTGAAAAAGAAGTGTAACTGAGGAAGAGTTAAGTGCCGATAAAAAATAAATTGCCAAATATGCCATTCTACACACGCAGTGGCAAAGAGAGAATGAGGCCTTCACCTTTCTTTATTAGTGGCAGATCCAAAAATGTTACTGAGCCTACAAGTGGTGCACAACTACTGTTACGCATCAAAGCCGAGCTGCAAGATAACAGTAAGGCATTAGAGGATAATGTTTGCTCTGAATCACAAATGACACCAATCCCTGTGGAGAGTCCATCCAACAGTGGGATGTCTAACCGTGAGCATTCTGTTAGTGTACCCATAAAGAGGGGCCTTTTCAGCAGTTCTGCTGATGTGTGCCTGAACAGCCCGAGTGTAGCCGGTGATACACAAATTGAGGATGCCACTTTGGAATTAGAAGAGGGGGAGATTTGTGTAGGCGACGAGGGCGCTAATGATGATGTTGATGATTATGATGCAGACAGATACCAAATTGCCCTTCTCAATTTCTATTTATATTCTAGATTATATAACGGCTGAATAGTTTTCTATTTTACTCCTAGTGGACAGGGGATCTGATGCAGACAGATACCAAACTGCCTTTGTCCATTTCTTTGTATATTCTAATTCTACAGTCTATGCACGGTAGACAGAAATGGATAATCTGCGCTTCCCAAAAGAGAGTGGGTGCAGCCAGGGGAATAAATAGAAGGGGATTGATCCCAGCGCCGGGGAACCTGGCATATTCTACAGTCTATGCAGGCTGCTTTTTTTCTATTTTACTACAAGTGGATAGGGGGGGGGAGGCTGATGCAGACAGATGCCAATCTGCCTTTGTCCATTTCTTTTTATATTCTAGTTCTACAGTCTATGCAGGCTGCTTTTGTTCTATTTTACTACAAGTGGATGGGGGGTGGGCTGATGCAGACAGATACCAAACTGCCTTGGTCCATTTATTTTTACTTTCTATTTCTACAGTCTATGCAGGCTGCTTTTGTTCTATTTTACTGCAAGTGGATGGGGGTGGGGCTGATGCAGACAGATACCAAACTACCTTGGTCCATTTATTTTTACTTTCTCATTCTACAGTCTATGCAGGCTGCTTTTTTTCTATTCAACTACAAGTGGAGGGTGTAATATACACCCAAAAATGATGGCTGCATTGCCAATAGGCTAAGATGAAGAGGAAGACAACCAGGTTTGTGTGCAGAATTAAGGACGGCCTACCAGGGATTAAACTGTTTTCTTCCTAATTTATTAGCTTTAGAATTACCTTACTTATCCAAGAAATAGGTGGAGCACTAGATTAGGTTATTTTATGCCCAAAAACATTGATTTTTAAACAAAATTGCAAAACAAAACCAAACAAAACCAAAGCCAAAACCAAAACCAAAACACACAAGGGCGGTTTGGCAAAACCAAAACCAAAACACGACGGTAATCCAGATCCAAAACCAAAACCAAAACACGGGGGTCAGTGAGCATCATTAATTTACAGGCAACTCCTGCCTCTTTGGAGGGACCTTTCCTAGGACAAGTGGGACAGTTCCTACTCTTAGAACTGGACCACTGTCTAGCTACATTTGTGAGGGAGCACCATCTGGAGTTAAGCCAGACTTGTGGAAACCAAAGACAATCCACAAGCTCATTTGAGCTAAGGGCGCATTTGAGTCTATTGCAGGGCTCCCTGCTGCTGCAGAAAAGTTTGACTGGGTCAATGTGACCTCCAAGGATACAAACACTTGTATGTCCAACCAGGGGCGTCTGCCCCTAAGGACCTTCATGCACTCCCAGAACCTGTGCAGATATAGACCCATCAAAGTGGAAACATCTAAGCACCTCTTTGGGGACTTTGCCTCTGCACAGGCACTGTTGGATGACCTGGAACATGAACTCAGAGACAGTGTGCCCAGGAACTGCCTATTGTATGAGTCAGTTCTTTGTGGACTATTTCCTGACACTTATGAACCATGTTAAGAACACAAAGGTAATCCCTATGCCCCATGTAAAAGACAATATAAAATTCACAAAATAAAATAAAAAAATGAAAAAAGTTATTCTTGACAAAACAGATGCATAACAAATTTGGAAACTTGCTCAGTCATGAAGGGCAGGAAGGGGCACTCTCCGGTCATTAATCATGTTCACTTTTCATTGGGTGGTGAAGTGTGTAAAGTGTGTTTATTATTTATTATCTATGACTAGATATAGTTACTATATATTTCTGTATTCTCTGTATATCTATCTATTTCATTCTTCCTACATAGCATTCATATCTAACTATCTAATTCAGGCTTGGGTGACCTGTGGCTCTGTTGTAGAATTTTAGGTCCCAGCAGACCCTTCTAGATTCACAGCAGCTGGAGAGTCGAACATTGACTACTTCTGACCTAATCATTCAATCTAATTGGTCCACAGGGGTATGTGCACTTTTAAAAAGAGAGAAAAGAAATTACTTGAAGTATATGTCCCCTTTACAGCAGTCATTTGGTCATAAGTGCATAAAGTTTATTACACAATGGTTTGTAACAAAAAGGCAACTTCATTATGATTCTGCTGATTGTGAAATTATTTTTCTAAAGTGCTGGGGCTTTCCTTATCTATTAAAATGTCCAGCCCCCTAAAGCTGAACCCACTGTACCCCCTGACTATCTGCACATAAGTAGTAAGCCATTTTGGAATTGTGTACTTGTGTAATGTATGCATATAATATATTGCTCTTGCCACATCTGCTGTGACCAGGGCCGGATTAAGGGAATGGAGGCCCCTGGGCTAAGGGGCCTCCATTCCTCCGTGAGGGCCCTTCCACCGTGATCCGAGCTGCCCGCGCCCCCCCCCCCGTTATCCGAGCTGCCCGCAGTGATCAGCAGCACCGGGGGTAAAGCGGTTCATATTTCTAGTAAATGTATTATGCTGAAGCAGAATAGATTTCACTTTTCAGTGAACCAATAATACATGTTTAATTGTACAAATACAATTGTAGTAAATAGAGTATTAAGAAGTGTACATAGCTCTTTGATGCCACTAGAAAAAGATTTGTAAGGCTCAGTATTATAAGTTTCATAAAAAAGATCTATTCATGCAGGTTTCAGAACTGCTATAAAATGTCATGGTAGTTGGAATACATAATTATAATGGCTCCCTCTTTTTACTGGCTATATCCTCTTGCCCATGTCCATGCTATGTTGCTATTTTTACTGTCTACTTTGTTAAAGGTTTTAAGTATTTATAGTTAGTGATGTGTGAATGATGTCTGACAGCTTGATCACAGTATTTTCATTTCTGAAAGAGATGTTAGGACTATTATCCATGTATAAGTACTCTACACTAACCCGTATATCAAAGAACAGGGGTTTTAATTGTTGATTGCATACAGTCTAGCTTTTAAGAATAATTTTATGTGGTCTGAAAATATCTGGACACAGCTAAAAACCTGTATTCCTCAACAACATTCCTCAACTCTCGACAGACAGCAAAAAAGGGCAGACACATCTCAGAATCAGTGCTTTGCCACAAGACTATCATAAAAAGATGTTGGTATGACTTATATGTGTATATTTGAGCTAATTTGGCACTAAAGTATATTTATTATTCCTTAGCCGTTTATATGTTCATACTGACCTTTGTACACTCCCTTCACAACCTCATAGCACCCCCTTCACCATTATTTATGACCTACCTCATGAACTTTCCCTTGTTCATTGTCTTGATTTAAGAAACTTTGTTAGTCAGTGACAGCAGCGGATCTCTTGAATTTTATCTGGAAACAATTATGTTAGTCAATAAATATCAATAAATAGATTGTCAACTATTTTTTTTTTACTTAAAATTTAAAAATCACCAGTATACCACTGTTTATCAAATCTTAGACTTCACCAACATTACACGTTTAGAGGAACTCTTCGTAGGATCAACAGTGGAAATAAATAAACAGTGTGATATATTCACCTGTGCTTCAGTAAGAACTACAGATCAGTGATGATGATGATGGTCATCTTCGTTTATTTGTAAGGCGTGAAAGAACTCTGTAGTGTAGTTACAAATCATACAAAATACAATTGCACAGAAAAGAGGACAAGTGCAGATGAAGTTGACACAGGAGGTGAAGATGTGAAACACATGGTAGAGATGGCCCTGCTTGTGAGAGATTACAGTCTTGCGGGAGAGGACAATGCTGAGACAATAGGAGCTAGTGGAACACAGCGTGAGCTTGGGAATGGAGCTGTTAGTACATGTAGAGGGGGTAGTATCAGGTGGGGGTAGTATAGGCTATAGTGAAGAAGTGAATTTTGAGAGAGTGCTTGAAAGATTGAAGGTTGGGAGAGAGTCTAGTCTGGCTGGGTAGGGAGTTCCAAGTGGGGAGCAGTACGGGAGACGTCTTGAAGGTGAGATTGTGAAGTGGTTACTAGACAGGAGAAGAGGTATAGGTCAGAGGCAGATGCACAGGGCGATAGGGCGTGTATTTCTTGATGAGGTCAGAGATGTCTGAAGGTGAGAGTTAGTGAGGGCTTTGAAGGTTAGTATCAGAAGGTTGAATTGAATTTTGAAGGAAATAGGGTGCCAGTGCAGGGATTTGTGAAGCAGATGTGGAGAGGTGAGAGAGGAAAATCTGTCACACCATGGCATATAGAACGGATTGTAGAGGGGAAAGATGGATGAGGACAAAGCCAGATAGTGGGAGGTTGCAGTAGTCAAGGTGGGAGATAATGACAGAAGGGATAAGGGTTATTCTAATGTCCTGATTGAGAAATGTTATATTCTGGCAATGTTACAAAGGACGACGAGACAAGACAGCATAAGGTCCTTTGAAGCTGAGGGCAAAGTCAAGGATGACTCTACAGTAGCGAGTTTGGGGAACAGAGGAGATAATGATATTGTCAACCATGAGGGAAACTGTAGGAATTATTAAATATTAACTGGGCTCCATTGCGTTGAATAGTATATTGTCAATGCAGACCTCCATGGTGGATTTCCCATTAGATTAATCTCAAATTTGTTTTCTCTTTTTAAGAAATACATGGGTTGCAACAATTCAAATGTACAGCAATATGATTAGCCCAATAGAACATTATTGTGCCTAATATTGCTGTGACAAACAAAATAAATAATATGATATGTAAATGAAATGATAAACAAAATATTGCATTCTACTATTCTTTTGAAACAAATCATATATCACATTTGTAAAATTAGCATAGTGAGGACAAAGTGATTTTTTTTTTTGTGTAAAACAAGCAACATATTATATCTCAGGTTAGTTTAAATATTTTATTAACTTTTTTCCTAAAGAAATAATATCTATCTGTTAATAAAATATTATTGTTAGAGACATCATAAAAGGAACTCTTAGCTAAATGGTCTACAGACAGACAAAAATGGTAATAATCAAATTATTTAAAAAACATAGTTAAATAAAGGTATAAACCACAATTATATAACTGAATTGAAGTTGGAACTGGTTATAATAATAAAACTATATATGTAGTTTTATACATATACTATTTTACTCTGTCCAAGAGATTGCCTATTGTATTAGTTTTCGTCTGAGAAATGTTTATTTGTAATCATATTTGAAGTGGTCAAACAAAGTAAAGTAAAGTAACTGGTTGCAGCTTCAAGTTATTCATGTTTATGTCAAATGCATAGATCCATGCATTTGGTTTTATGTTTTACCATTCTTTACAACTCTCGAGGGGTGATCACAGGAAATAGCAAAATTTGCACTGAAACACAGCAATCAATCAGATAATAACCAGAAAAAAAGCTAATTGCTGATTGATTGTTGTGGTTCAGTTTAAATTGTGCACCTAAATGCAATGCTATTAAATGAATTATGAGCACCAACATACCTCTTTCCAGCAATATAGAATGCATCAAATACTCTACTGGCCTACCTGGCCAACCTGTGGTTCTCCAGGTGTTGTGTAACTATAATTCCAACATACCCTACAAGCTATTGGCTGTCTTTCTGTTGGAAGAGCTTGCTGGGGTTTGTAGTTTCACAACACATGGAGAACACAAGTTGGACAGGCCTGCCCTAGTTTTACAACGTGCAATTTCCTTCTGATTGGTGCTATATTTGCCACTTCCAGGGATGGATTGGGAACTTAAAGTGGCCCTGGAAACATTTTTTGAAGTGGCCTCATGGATGGGACCAGGTCAACTCTAGGTGGGGCCAACACAAAAGTAGTCAGGATTTAGAACTACTGGAATTTGGTTGTAGTAACATTTAGGAAAACCTGGATGTGATGACTTAATACACAGTGGGTCATCTCTAAGGCAAAGCAGGGAAAAAGCAACCAGTCCTGTGCTATAAAAATACATCTTTTTGCATGATCTGTGACTGGTTTATACTTTGTGCTCAAACCTGTTTAGTTGCCTACTAGCATATCCTTCCAATTTACCCTTCATAGAAACTTATATGGCTTTGTTTGATAGGTTTAACTATTACAAAACATGTTGGCACAATCCTATTTGATCAGTCTACCAGAGCAGCATATGAGCAGCTCACCACATTGTTGCATATTTCCCTGATATCATGAACTGTAAACTACCAGTCTCTCAAATCTCTCTCTCTTTAATATATATAAAGATGTGTACTATGTTTTTCAAAAAAAGGCATTCAAAATAATCCTTACAATAAATGACTATCCAGTGCGATCACCACAAAGGTGCAAGAAAATTAGTATTTTGTAACAATTGTGAATGAGCCCTAAATGTGCTCTGTGATTGGGGGTGTTTGAATTAATAACAGTGCAGGAAGGGTTGGAAGACAATGGCATAAGTGAAAGGGAAAGCTAATCCAAGAGTTTGGTAGTGATATAGTAAGTGCAAAGGGGGCTGGCCATATGTTCAACAAACTGATCTGAGAATGGGACCAGTCCAAGGTAGAAGGCAGGCAATGGAATCAATGTAAGAACCAGAGCTGGAATAAGGCTCAGGGGGGCCCGGGGTACTTAAGACAGGGGGATTATCATTTTCAATATATTTTAGTCAAATATACAGGCAAAACTGTGAGCACTACTGTTAGGTGCATGCAGCTCTGTCTTCACCAGTAGTACAGTGTGAAGCAGGACATACCTCTCAACTGTCCTTGTAGTTAGACCAAATCCTGACTAATTGAAACAGTCACCCAAATTCAGGACCGCCCCACCAAATTCAGTACAGTTGGCAGACTGTCCTGCACTCTCCTACCTGTTCTTGTCACTTTCACCACCAGTGGTTGCTGGGTTTTTTTTGAACCATTGCTGCTTGTCTTGATCCTGAAATGTTGAACGCCCTATTTGGTACATGAAATTTAGAAAACTCCAACCATCGCGGTATTAAATCAGTAGCACCCACATTTAATTATTAGGCCTCCCTCCAGTCCCAACATTAAAATAATAGTATTCACATTTGATAAATAGATCTATTTTCCTACAACCAGCCCTGACATAAAATTAATAGTATACACTTTTAATAAATAGACCTATTTCCCTACAATAAGCCACAACAATAAATTAATACTATTCCCAATAAATAAACATATTTCCCTCCATCCAAACAGCCCCGGCAATAAATCAATAACATTTATGTTTAATATAACCATTTCCCACAACATTCCCTGGCATGAAATAATTAATATTCACATTTAATAAATTGTCCTCCTCCCCAAACTCAGCCCCACATTCAATTAACAGCCCCAAACCACCCCAGCATAAATAGCACCACCAATAAATTAAATTGCCCCACCATCAACCCACAAATAAAATAACGCCCATTAAATAATGTTGTATAGGTAGCCTTCCCCCTATAGTGTTGTATAGGCAGCCCGCGTATAGTGTTGTATAAGTAACCTTCACCCTATAGTGTTGTATAGGCAGCCCCCCCTAGCGTGTTGTATAGACAGTCCTCCCTATAGTGTTGTATAGGCAGCCCTCCGCCCTCCTTATAGTGTTGTATAGGCAGCTACCCTCCCTATAGTGTTATATAAGCAACCCCCTATAGTGTTGTATAAGCAGCCCCCCCATATAGTGTTATATAGACAGCCCTCCGCTCTCCCTATAGTGTTATATAGGCAGCCCCCCTCCCTATAGTGTTATATAAGCAGTCTCCTCACTTACCTTTAGTTACGCTGGCTGGTGTCGCTCCTCAGATTAGACAGGAAAGACTTCCTGTCTGCCGCACAGTATTGTGGGAGCCCATACATCGACACTGACTACTAATGGCTTTGATCGGTTCCCTCCCCACCCCTCACACACGCCCCCTTGCACCTGCCAGGTGTAAAAAAAAAAAAAATAATTGAAAAAAAAAAATACTAAAAAACTCCCCGGTAAGGCCTATGCCCAGTCCACCCCTGGCCACTTCTATTTTAATGGAAGAGTTATTAGACACACATTTGCAACACAATTTATCATTACATTTTTGATTTGACTAAGCAGCTTGTTCCATGTAGGTAACACAATATTAAAGGCACACTTATCTCATTTTGTTAAAGCTTCCTCACACAATTTACCTAATGATGGACTTAATAGAAGTACATGTCAATAAGATTTTTTTTTACAGAAAGGAAGTACATTATGTTACCCTGATTGCTGCAAGTAGAAATGAAGTAGCCAATTTGAAGCAGCACAATTGTTCTAGTTGTCTTTGGAGATAAGACCTACTCCTTATGTGTCTGCTAAATATTTAGAATTCCCTAGAGCTAAATGGCCAGCAATTACATGCTTTGCTTACAACTCTGTATAACCACACTAGTGGGTTTTACATTCCCTTCATTTCCTATTATACAGATTTGTCCCCTGGATATATGGAATATTTTGGCAATATTTTTTTTTTTCAATTTTACTCTCTGTTTGTAATATAGACACATGTACATTTAGCAATCAATCCATTGCTCCCATCTATTTGTTATGTAGAACCTGAACATAGTACTTGGCATTATGAATAATGTTTCCACTTTACTGTGTTCTCTTAGTTGTTTCAGATCTTTTGCTAGTGGTTTGGTATTTCATTGACCTTCTGTCCCACTGGCCCATTAATTTAGCTTTTAACTTTTTGACCGTCAGCTGGAGGCATAAGTTAGTAAGATTTCTGACATAGTTCTACATACTTGCTCCATCTGTTTTGCTTGTTATTTTCACGCCATACAATCATCATCATCATCACCATTTATTTATATAGCGCCACTAATTCCGCAGCGCCCCCATTGGGGCTTACAGTCTAAATTCCCTAACGCACACACACACACAGACAGAAACACAGACTACGGTCAATTTGATAGCAGCCGAGTAACCTACCAGTATGTTTTTGGAGTGTGGGAGGAAACCGGAGCACCCTGAGGAAACCCACGCAAACACGGGGAGAACAAACAAACTCCTCACAGATAAGTCCATGGTGGGGAATTGAACTCATGAACCCAGTGCTGTATGGCAGAAGTGCTAGCTACTAAGCCACCGTGCTGCCCCATCAAGAACTGGTCACTTTAATTACATTCTATTCTACCTTTTCCAATGAAATATTGTGACAGGTTTTCATTTAATTTTTAGTTTTTGGCTCTCCAATTTTTGTTTCTGTGAAATAGTAATTTTTCCTGTTTGTGACATATTTAGCCTAGTTACCACATGTAACCCTTCACATCAATACTACTACTACTACTACTACTACTACTACTACTACTACTACTACTACTACAGGGTAGAGTTTGTGTGCTGAGACACCACTTACTAGTGTCTGGTGAATTGTGTGGTATATAGTGCAGTTAATAAGAAAAAGGATGTTAAAAAAGTTTTGCAGAGCACATACGGTGTCCCACATTTATTATATGCTAACCATTCTTTGCATTAAGCATTGGGATGTTGTGAATAGCTAGTACCTATTGAGATGTCAGCACTGGTTCCAGAAATAGACTTCAGAAATAAAACGAGTTGAGTTGTTTTTTCTGTTATCTGCACTCAGAAATTATACTTAGTATTTTGTCACATTGTTCCAAAGTGGACCCATCAACAGCATCTCAACTTCAGCTAATTTACACGTTGCAATCAGTGCTTGACATAAGCATCCACTGCTCAATTGGATTAAGCTGTCATCACATTCACAACCTTCTTAAATCCTTAAATGGGTCCTAATACATCCATAGTCCATTAGTATGAAGCAGTGTCTACTTATCCATAGGGATCAATAATCCCTATTCAAAATTCTATATTTTACGGTGCCATATGGACATAGTTTTAATTTTCCAGAATTATGTATGTTTTTCATTCAAAATAAAAGCAAATAAATGTTATTTTTGTGTATTGATTTATCTGCACACTATTAGGGTATTAATATGTGTTTTCAGTGTTACGCTGCTCCATTACTGCTTACTCATTGTATATAATAAAAAATCTGAACCATGTGCTGTTTGCAATGTTTTGGTATCAATATTCAAACTTTTCAACTATGATCATGAACAAGTCCACTGTCAATATGCAGATTTCACTGTGATCAGTTCATGCATACATTATATGAGGTATAACAAAAAAATATATAACCATAGGCATCTACAAGATAAAACTAAAATCATCTATTAGGAGTGAGCAGCAGCCAAAAGAGTTTGAATAATCATCAAACTATCACAACAAAAAGTAGAATAATGGCTGTGCTCAAAAGGCTAATAACTATCTTAGAACCTTAGCTAAATAACAGTTTATTTTAAGAAAAATATATATAATATAAAATATAATAGGTATTAATGCAGCTTAATATAAGATCAAAACACTTCTTTAGTACAGCTTAAATAATATGTAAATAGACTGTTTAAAGATATCAAAGCTGAGTACTGGTGACCAGGGCTGCCAAGAGGAATTCAGGGCCCCGGTACAACAACTTCATGGGGCCCCCCTTATAGTTGAGAATGTGGCGGCAACAAAAATTTGCAAAAAATATGTACGACCACACCCACAATTGTACGACCACACCCACAAAAATGTGAGCGTGGTCGTAAAATTGGGGCGTGCTATGAATCACTTGGCGTGCCCAGGAAACCCTGTTACAGAAAAAAAACTTGTATTGTTGTGTACATCACTGAACGGTCACCAAAAATTGGAATTGTCCCACTAGAATCACAACATTTCACACACTCTCCTGCTCTCTCCTACCTGTTCTTCTCACTTTCACCACCTGTGGCTGCAGGCTTGTCTGGATCCTGGAATGTTGGGGGCCCTCTTTGGAAAAAATTTTTATTTAGAAACTTACAGCCAGCCCCAGCGTTAAATCAATAGCACCCACAATTAATAATTAGGCCTTCCTCCAGCCCCAACATTAAAATAATAGTATTCACATTTAATAAACAAACCTATTTCCCTCCATACAAATAGCCCCAGCAATAAATTAATAGTATTTACATTTCAGAAATATACCTATTTCCCACAACCATCACTGACAAACCACCCCATCTTAAATTCATAGTCTGCACTATAAAATTGCCCAACCATTACCCCACAAACAAAATTGCACCCATTAATTAGCCACCACCCACCTCACACTACATTGCCACAAGCCCCCTATGCCATCACATACACATTACTGTGCCCCTTCATCATCATGTTGTGCCCCCTTATGATCACACTGCGCCCTCCATGCTGCTTTTCCCCCTTCACCTGGCCCACATCATCACCCTGTGCCATGCTGCTCCCCCCCCCCGACTTCATCACACTGTGCCCGACTTCATCACACTGTACCATCCTGACCCCCTCTCCTTCATAACTGTGCCATGCTGCCCTCCCTCTCTTTTATCACTGTGCTATGCTGCCCCCGCTCTCCATCACTGTGCCATCCTGCACCCCCCTCTCCATCACTGTGCCATCCTGCACCACTCTCTCCATCACTGTGCCATCCTGCACCCACTCTCCATCACTGTGCCATCCTGCACCCGCTCTCCATCACTGTGCCATCCTGTCCCCCCTCTGCATCACTCGGTGCCTTTCTGCTGCTTCCCCCTTTTTTTCCCTCATATTGTGCCTCTCTCTCTCCCCTCTTTCCTCATACTGTGCCCCTCTCTCTCTCTCTCTCTGCCCCCTTTTCCCTCATACTGTGCCTCTCTCTTTCCCCCTTTTCCCTCATACTGTGCTTCTCTCTCCCCCCTTTTTCCTCATACTGAGCCTCTCTCTCTGCCCCCTTTTCCCTCATACTGTGCCTCTCTCCCCCCCTTTTTCTTCATACTGTGCCTCTCTCTCCCCCACTTTTTCTTCATACTGTGCCTCTCTCTACCCCCCTTTTTCTTCATACTGTGCCTCTCTCTACCCCCCTTTTTACTCATGGTGTGCCTCTCTCTACTCCCCTTTTTTACTCATGGTGTGCCTCTCTCTACCCCCCTTTTACTCATGGTGTGCCTCTCTCTCCCCGTTGTTCCTCACACTGTTTCTCCCTCTTTTTTTTTACTTACATTTGTATTAGCTGTTTTCCTCTCTTCTCTTTTCTTCTGTCTTCTCTCTTCTTGCTTCTTTCTTCTGTCTTGGTCCTCTCTGCGCTGCTCCTCACTGACTGTCAGGCGTGACTTGATGACATCACGCCCGGAAGTCAGTGTAAACAGGGCAGAGAGGAAGGAGGAGGGACGCCGACGCCGCGATCACGTGAGTATCTTTCTCTTTTCTTTTTTTTTTTTTTTAAACCCTGCTCCCCCCACCAACGAAGGGGCGGAGTCCCGAACCGCTTGTGGGATATTAGGGAGAGAGAAGTAGTCTAAGGGGTATATTTACTAAACTGCGGGTTTGAAAAAGTGGAGATGATGCCTGTAGCAAGATTCTAGTTATCATTTAACTACGGGACACATGTACGCGTTCTTTGCAACACACAAGAAGAGTAGGTAAGTTGAAAAGAGTAAAAATGTCTATTCAAAGCCTACTATCACCATAGAACATCTCCCTTTATTGTTTTTTTTTTTTTTTGATACTAATACTATTGGTTAAGACTCATATATGTCTTAAATTAATCACAGGTGTAATTTGACATTAGGATTGTACATGGGGGTCTTATCACCTAGTTTTATTACATTGATCAAAAAATACTTAAAACTGTGCCTGCAAGGTACAACAGGTGTGTCACTGAAAACATCCACTGCTTTTTAAAACATGTTAAAAAATTATTTGCAGGGGAAAAAAAATTATGTGTCGTAATACATAGGGAATGCCCCTGTAAATGTGCCTTAACCACACATTGATTTTCATTTATATATCATATCATTTCAATAAACTTGTCTTGTAATACTAAATCTTGTTTTTACACGTGAAAGCAAAACAAGTTGAGCAAGTGCGCTGAGCCCATATTCAGCAGGGTTCATCCATTGTACCTAGTTTTTCCCATCAGAAGAAACTTTTTGCACCCCACAGATGTTGACATCTTTATGTGCTAATCTGAGCACGCCCCATAAAATAAACAGCACTTGCGCCCAAAAAATAGACACATGCTATTCCAAAATGTAGTTTGTGGGCCACATTGATTTTGCACTTTTGTAACTGTAGAGAAAAACATATATCGCCTTACATTTTTAATGCCGATCTCAAAGCAGGTGTTTGGGAAAATAAATTATTCTTATTTATCTATGACTATTTTGTGTCTCCCATGTATATATTATTTTGTTGGGAAAAAACAATTTTCTCTTTTATAGCTGAGCATGCTTGGATTTGTAGTTCAAGAACAACTGCAGAACAAAAGTGTGAAAGCCTTAACTTGCTTTATGCCAACCACAGATTAAATTAGCTATTATATGTATTATAAATTTTAGAGATCCTCAGGCTTGGTTTTCTGAAAACCGAGCCCACCCGAACTTAGGGGATCTGAGTAGGTTCGCGAGCCGCCTGGTATCTACTTGCGTCCTCGGATCTGAACCAAGGCAAAACGTCATTGTTGCATTGTCGGATCTCGTGGGTTTTGGATTCCATAAGTACCTCCCTCCCCAGGAGATCCAGCGCCATTCCTCATACAGAAACAGGGGTAGTAGTGTTCTTGTCACTCTCCAGTCTCTGGTGCCATTGCTCAGTGCCATTGCTCACACAGAAACGGGTAGCAGTGTTCTTGTCACTCTCCATTCTCCAGTGACATTGCTCAGTGCCATTGCTCACACAGAAACAGGGGTAGCAGGGTTCTTGTCACTCTCCATTCTCCAGTGAAATTGCTCAGTGCCATTCCTCATACAGAAACACGGGTAGTAGTGTTCTTGTCACTCTCCAGTCTCCGGTGCCATTGCTCATACAGAAACAGGAGGGGTAGCAGTGTTCTTGTCACTTGACAAAAATTGACTGGAAGTTATTGGAAATTAATGTTATTGAGGTTAATAATAATGTAGGGATAAAAAAGAGCCAAATTATGTGATTTTAGCAAAAAACAAAAAAGGGATTTTAGAAAAAATAGAAATCCAAAACCAAAACACGCGAGAGCGGTTTTGCCAAAACCAAAACCAAAACACGAAGTTAATCCAGATCCAGAACTAAAACCAAAAACAAAACACCAGTGAACATCTCCAATAAATTTGGAGAGCTGGTGTCATACATAATACATAATACATACAATTACTGCATAGGCAAATTCCATATAAGAGCAAACATACTTACAAATTTCTTTTGCTCATATTTTTATATAACATGTTATTTTTCTTTCTTCTTACTAATCTGGAAAATGTTTTTTTTCTAGGCAGTTGAACTAAACCTTTGTAATTATTGTAATTGTAGGCCTTTGAGTCCGTTGATGTTCAGAGGCAGTTTACTTGACTTTGCGATGCTAGATAATGAGTTTAGAAGGGCTTAGTAACCTCACACATAGGGCCTGATGCAGACCTGGTAGCAAATTGGGCGTAATTACGCTAAACCCGGTTCATTTAAAAATAAAGTATTTCCTCCCATATGCTGAGCTGCACACATCGCAAGCTGCGTCCTGCTCTACATCAGCTGTATATGCACCAGGTTTACCAAGTGCACATACACCTTTACAGGACTCCAATCTGCCCAAAAGAGCAACAAAGTCACACCAACAAATGTTTGCTAAATCCTGATATATAGCCATAAACAAGTAAGTGGTATCAGCTGGAAAGGTGAGTCGACAATCATCAATCAAAAGTGAATATCTAATGGTGTTGGATGTCATCATCATCAGATTGTATCATCATTCGATGTGAGTAAATCTGCAGACACGCATATGCAAGCATGCTCTGTGTGGGCATACACAGTGCAAATTTGCATAATTTATGCTGTGCTACACAACTACTAGGCTGATTAGACATTCAATTTTTTATAGGGTGGCCAGAACATGCAATCAAGCCCTGGGTGAGGGATGGCTTTTGTAGAGATATTAATAAACAAGTACATTTAGTCTTAAAGAAAAATTCACTGTTATGTTCTTGGATCCATTACAGGGGGTATATTTACTAAACTGTGG
This sequence comes from Mixophyes fleayi, assembly GCF_038048845.1. NCBI lineage: Eukaryota > Metazoa > Chordata > Amphibia > Anura > Limnodynastidae > Mixophyes > Mixophyes fleayi. The sequence goes on along the minus strand of NC_134404.1, from coordinate 191,825,640 downwards.
GTTTGAAGAAGTGGATATGTTGCCTATAGCAACCAATCACATTCTAGCTGTCATTTTGTAGAATGTACTAAATAAATGATAACTAGAATCTGATTGGTTGCTTTAGGCAACATCTCCACTTTTTCAAACCCTGCAGTTTAGTAAATATACCCCCTAGGCTTTCTTAGACTTTTGGTTTGGAGCATTATCTAACTGAAAATAATATTCAAAAATACTCTCCCATTAAGGGATGAATCAATAATGTACATATCATGTGCAGTTATAATTTTTCAAACCATGCCATGAAAAAACACTGCATATGATTTCACCTCCACCAGTGACCTGCATTGTTGATCCAGGACTCATGTGGTTTTCACCATAACCTAGTCCTCCCATAAGTGTGACACAGCAGAGAGTGGGATTCATCCGGCCAGAATATGTTTTTTTTAATACTCCAGTGTTTAATGTTTCATTCCTTAGTCAACTGCAACTGCATATTATTGTTTTTTGTGGATCTCCTAAGCTGTAATACCTCTTCTGTGACAACGTATCATGAGTTATGCATTCTGACATCCTTCTTTCAGCACCACTGTTGTAAGCTGTCAATTGGCTAGTAGCGCATCTTGCTCTGCATAAGTAATGTTAGCCTGCGTTGGGAGAACATTTCTGTCTCAGAGAGGGACAGGTGGGCTATATGCACATGATGTATACGTAGTGTAAGCAGATGCTGCTTGCCTGTAATTGTGGCCTTTTAAGTATGCATCATTAGGCTGAGATTTCTGGAAAGACAAAGACTAGTGCCAAGAATGACAGATCTAGGAAGGTGGCATGAAGGTAAATTATATCATGTTTGCTATTGCATTCAATTGTTTTGTTAAAACTTGATTGGGTTGTGAATGTCCACATTAATTAATCGTGCGAGAGGGTGGGGTTCTGAGTTTCAATTTCTATACACTGTCCTGATCTTTCATATGTTCCTGACCAATCAATTTTAGCTGCATGCTTGTTTAACTAGTCTCCTTCACAGTTGGGAGTTAACAAAAGGTACAAATCTGTAAACCGGGAAACTAACCTAGACCACAACTGACAGCTACTTGAAGGTATGAGAACATTTCCCTTTTCGGCATACCCTGTATTGACAGACACTGGCAACATTAACTAACATGTGTATGTTCTCCTCTTGCCTCAAAACAACTCTGACCCATCAAGGCACAGACTCCAGAAGACATCTGAAGGTGTCTTGTGCTATCTGACATCAAGACGTTAGCAGCAGATCCTGTAAGTTGCGAGGTGAGGCATCCATGGCTTTGATTTGTTTTTGCAGCACATCTCACAGATGCTCGATTATATTGAGATATGGAGAATTTGGTGGCCGCACCTTGAACTCTTTGTCTTGTTCTCAAACCGTTCCTGAACAATTTTGCAGTGTGTCAGGGCGCATTATCCTGCTGAAAGAGGCCACTGCCAGCAGGGAATACTGTTGCCATGAAGGGGTGTACTTTATCTGCAACAATGTTTAGGTGGATGGTACATGTCATAGTATCATCCACATGAATGTAAGGACCCAAGGTTTCCTAGCAGAACATTGCCCAGAGCATCACACTGCCTCTGCCGGCTTGGTGCCAGTTAAATGATGCACATGCACCCGGTCGTCCACATGTAAAAGAAAATGTGATTCAACAGACCAGACCACCTTCTTCATTTCGTGGTCTAGTACTGGTGCTCACGCGGCCATTTCAGTGGTGGACACAGGTGTCAGCATGGACACTCTGACTGATCTGCTGCTACACAACCCCATACACAGCAAGTTGCGATACACTGGGGCATATTCAATTGTTGGCGTTACAGCCAAAATTAATGCGCCCCGCACACTTTTACCATCATTACGGTAATAGTGCGCGTAAATACCGGTATTGCGGTACTTTTCTTGCTGGATTTCAGCTCGCGGCTCAGGGAGCTGCGAGCTGAAATCCGGCTTACTATTAGCGTAATACCGGTAATAGTTTTTCCGCGGCGGAAACCGCGGACAATTGAATATGCCCCACTGTGTGTTCTGACATCTTTCTGTCGTAGGCAACATTAACTTTTTCAGCAATTTGTGCTACAGTATTGGACCAGACAGGCTAGCCTTCGCTAACCACGCGCATCAATTAGCCTTTTCTTTTGTCCCCTGTATTCTTTTGTATACTTTTTTAGTTTGATATAACTATGTTTAAAATAACTTTTTTTTTTTGCAAAGCAAAACAAATATTATTTTAAAGCATGTTTTAAGATGATAGCTATTAAATTGCAAATGAAACAAAGAAAAAAGTATTATGAGAAAACAGAAAGGAGACCATATTTACTAAATTAAAAACTTCATAAAATCCAAAACTGATTGTATGAAAGCACCTTAATGTTGATACAACATTTTGCAGTGGAATCAATACGTTGGTATTTAATAAACTGTGGGTTTGAAAAAGTGGAGATGTTGCCTATAGCAACCAATCAGATTTTGTTTATCATTTATTTAGTACATTCTACAAAATGACAGCTAGAATCTAATTGGTTGCTATAGGCAACATCTCCACTTTTTCAAACCCGCCGTTTAGTAAATATACCCCTATGTGATCAAAATACATGATGTCAATATTGTGTATTACTAAATAAGCAAAATTAGCCATGTTATGTCCAATTTGTTTGGACAATGGCTGTAAATCTATATTTATAAAGGAATGAGTACACAGCATTGAAACTCCATTTGTATAGTCAGCTATTAGTTTATTTTGTGTCTCAAAGAAAAAGGTCAAAAAATGGGAAAAATTAAGGAAAACAAAGCAACCATATGTATTATTGTATTGCATACTTACCAACTTTTCCTCGTTGGCTTCAGGGAGATCCCGGGGGAGGTGGCGTGTGGGGGTGGGGCTTGACAAATTGCATAGTTTTGGGCCCGCTCCCTAAACTGTTGTCACAATTTTGGCCAACTGCAACAGGGACTAAGATGATGCGATATTTGCTTCATTAACCCCCTGCCACTTATCTATTGCTGGGGCAAGAAACCCGGGAGGTTGCCCTGCTCTCCTAGGAGCTCAGGATGTCTCCCAGAAATGCGGGAGTCTCCCGAACATTCCAGGAGAGTAGGCAACTATGCGTTAAAGAAAAGCAGCTAATGAATCTCTAGAGACTGAAGTGTCTTTTACATTTCTGTCTCCATTACTGAAGTCATGTTGTCTTACCTGTCAGTCTTTGATTAAATCTTGGTCTCCATGAAAATGGCCACCTCCATAGGCATCAATACATGGACGTAGGACACAATTTCTGAACTGTGTCATCATGCCACAGATGGTGAAGCCAACCACGTCTTGTACTGGCTCAGCATCAGGGAGAATGCCAGACTCTTCAGGGAGTGAGGGAGATCACCCCTATTTCAGGGAGTCTCCCTGACATTCAGGGAGAGTTGGCAAGTATGTTGTATTGATCATTAATAAATGTAGACCCTCTCAAAGGAAATTGGGTTAGGAGGTTATATATTGAAAATGTTTCTTATCTGCCTCACATCTTGACTCAATTCCTGTCCCTAGGGGTCCCTTTGGAATGCCTTTAATCCCTCTAATTCTCAAAGTACAGGGATGCCTGTTATGTGCTAAAATAAAATGTCTTCTGACATTGCATTGCGTTTGACACCTCTGTTTGTTATGTCTGTAGCTCTGCATATGCTCTGCAGCTTCTGGCCACAGCATAGAATATCTTCTGATTTTAAAGTGAACTCACTTCATAATGTTTTTCAGGGACACATTTACAGACAGCAGACGTACCCTTGCAAAATACAACTAAATAACCCAGCCTGCATACTTATAGATCATTGTGTTAGTACAGTGTTACTACTACACAGTAGCACCAAATCCATGGCAATAAATGGAAATTAACTTTATTAGAAAAGCTGGTGGGAATTTCCTTCCACATACTGGACCCCATTTCATGTCCTCATCATATATCTCGTGAACCAACAACATTGGAAACCAGGAAGTGTTAATAGTGTGTTTTCGTTACTAATAAAGATCAGTTTTTGTTTTGTATAGATGCATATTAGAAATGCAAGTAATTAGCACTTACCAGCAGTAATGGGTTAGTTTCACGGATTATTTCAACAGACCATAGAGCACAACATTTGATGCAATAGTGTAGAAACAATCATCATCATCACCATTTATTTAATTTTTATAGCGCCACTAATTCCGCAGCGTTGTCAAATCAATCCCTTCCCCATTGGGGCTTACAGTCTAAATTCCCTAACCCGGCGGTTCCCAAACTGAGCGCCGCGGCTCCCAGGGGTGCCGTGGCGCTATCACTGGGGTGCCGCGGGCCAGACATAAAAAAAAGAAAGAGCACAGAAACTTACCAATCCACCGGGCGCCGGGACCCAGCAGCCTGCTGAGAGGAGGCTGCTGGGTCCCGGCGCCCGGCGGATTAGTAAGTTTCTGTGTTCTTTCTGTTTTTTATGGCTGGCGTGGGGCAGAGAAGGGGGGACAGAGAGCTGAGGATGGGGACAGCGGGGCAGAGAAGGGGGGACAGAGAGCAGAGGAAGGGGACAGAGAGCAGAGGATGGGGACAGCGGAGCAGAGAAGGGGGGACAGAGCAGAGGATGGGGACAGCGGAGCAGAGAAGGGGGGACAGAGCAGAGGAGGGGCACAGTGGGGCAGAGGAGGGGGACAGAGGAGGGGCACAGCGTGAGAGGGGCAGTGGAGGGGGACTCAGCATGAGAGGGGCAGTGGAGGGGGACACAGCGTGAGAGGGGCAGTGGAGGGGGACACAGTGTGAGAGGGGTAGTGGAGGGGGACACAGCGTGAGAGGGGCAGTGGAGGGGGACACAGCGTGAGAGGGGCAGTGGAGGGGGACACAGTGTGAGAGGGGCAGTGGAGGGGGACACAGCGTGAGAGGGGCAGTGGAGGGGGACACAGCGTGAGAGGGGCAGTGGAGGGGGACACAGCGTGAGAGGGGCAGTGGAGGGGGACACAGCGTGAGAGGGGCAGTGGAGGGGGACACAGTGTGAGAGGGGCAGTGGAGGAGGACACAGCGTGAGAGAGGGCAGTGGAGGGGGACACAGCATGAGAGGGGCAGTGGAGGGGGACACAGCGTGACAGAGGGCAGAGGAGGGGACAGTGTGAGAGAGGGCAGAGGAGGGGGGGCAGCGTGAGAGAGAGCAGAGGAGGGGGGACAGAGAGCTGAGGATGGGGACAGCGGGGCAGAGAAGGGGGGACAGAGAGCAGAGGAAGGGGACAGAGAGCAGAGGATGGGGACAGTGGAGCAGAGAAGGGGGGACAGAGCAGAGGATGGGGACAGCGGAGCAGAGAAGGGGGGACAGAGCAGAGGAGGGGCACAGTGGGGCAGAGGAGGGGGACAGAGGAGGGGCACAGCGTGAGAGGGGCAGTGGAGGGGGACTCAGCATGAGAGGGGCAGTGGAGGGGGACACAGCGTGAGAGGGGCAGTGGAGGGGGACACAGCGTGAGAGGGGTAGTGGAGGGGGACACAGCGTGAGAGGGGCAGTGGAGGGGGACACAGCGTGAGAGGGGCAGTGGAGGGGGACACAGCGTGAGAGGGGCAGTGGAGGGGGACACAGCGTGAGAGGGGCAGTGGAGGGGGACACAGCGTGAGAGGGGCAGTGGAGGGGGACACAGTGTGAGAGGGGCAGTGGAGGGGGACACAGCGTGAGAGAGGGCAGTGGAGGGGGACACAGCGTGAGAGGGGCAGTGGAGGGGGACACAGCGTGACAGAGGGCAGAGGAGGGGACAGTGTGAGAGAGGGCAGAGGAGGGGGGGCAGCGTGAGAGAGAGCAGAGGAGGGGGGACAGCGTGACAGAGAGCAGAGGAGGGGGCAGTGTGAGAGGGGGCAGTGTGTCTGGATGCAGAGGGGGCAGAGTGTCTGGATGCAGAGGGGGCATTTTTGCATACAACTAAATAAGTATTCCTGTCCTGACCTAAATACGTATTACAATTTTTTGACCCAACTACTTCTAAAACAGGACTGCTCAATAATTATTTTGGAGGGGTGCCTTGAAAAAATTTGGAGACTCTAAGGGTGCCGCGAACTGCAAAAGTTTGGGAACCACTGCCCTAACCCACACACGCAGACAGACACACAGACTAGGGTCAATTTGTTAGCAGCCAATTAACCTACCATTATGTTTTTGGAGTGTGGGAGGAAACCTGAGCACCCGGAGGAAACCCACGCAAACACGGGAAGAACATACAAACTTCTCACAGATAAGGCCATGGTCAGAAATTGAACTCATGACCCCAGTGCTGTAAGGCAGAAGTGCTAACCACTAGGCCACCATGCTGCCTTACAATCTTAAATTATTTTAAAATAAAACAGTTTTCATTATCCTACACTCTAATTAATTCCCTGTTGCATGGTATGAGTACAGCAGTTTATATTTATTATTTTATTTGTTTTAATAGATTGTAGTTGAAATTTAGTATTATTTATTAATGGATATGTGTTAGAAATTAGAGCTATAAAATTGGTCTCTTCTTTTTTTCCTGAAAGATAATGTACATAAAAAGCCCATACACTTCCTCTTTCCGTGTGTAAGCTGTCTTTAGGATTAACATCCTACTCACTTGTCTCTGGTAAAATGTTAAGTTCTGAATGGAAAGACACCATTTAGCCCTCCTGTCAAAGCGACGAATCCTTGTTCTGTTGTATATTTCTGGAGAAGGTGTAGAAGCTACCTTGAAATGGGCAGCTGCTGTTTTACTTAAAGAGTCCAATAAGTTGATCGGCTGTTCTCCTGCCAAAATAATTAATATGATGGCTAATTGGTAGAATAGAAAAGCATCAGTCCGGGCCACCTGCCAAAGGCAAAGATTAGTATCTTATATTATCTGACTCTAAAGCTGGCAATATTGCAGCAGGTATTGAGTGATTGTGTCACACATCGGGATCTTAGCCGCACTTACCTTATCTGCCGCTGTCATATCACGGCTACCTGGGTCCCTTCTGGTCTTCTACAGCATTCCTGTCCATCACATCTACGTTTGTAAACAAACACATACTGTTTGTTCTGCTGCATGGGCACGGCCATCTTGGATGCAGTCAGGTGATCATTCCAGACCAACCAGATTTAGTAGCATGAACTGTACAGCCAATAGTTGTTTGGGACACTCTATTTAAACCTGCTGCTGTGATCTGTTCATTGCCAGAACAACACACTTCTCTCCAGAGGATAGTGCTTGGCTCCAGGTTCCAGTGTTCCTGTCAGCGTTTCCAAGTGCTCTGTTCCTGACAGCATTACCAAGTGCTCTTTTCCTGTCAGCATTACCAAGTGCTCTTTTCCTGTCAGCATCACCAAGTGCTCTGTTCCTGTCAGCATTACCATGTGCTCTGTTCCTGTCAGCATTACCATGTGCTCTGTTCCTGTCAGCATTACCATGGGCTCTGTTCCTGTCAGCATTACCATGTGCTCTGTTCCTGTCAGCATTACCAAGTGCTCTGTTCCCATCAGCATTTCCAGACTGCTCATTCCCCTGCTATATTCTGCATGCAACAAGAACATGAGCAGGAAGATCATTCAGGCTGCTAGGTTTTGTTTCAGTCCTGCTCCAGCTAGGCCCAAGGTTCCCGAATCAGATCAAGAAATACAGATGACCGTGACAGATTGGCCCTGTCATGAACGCCCAGCCTGTCCCAGATACAGCAATCTGAACAGCTGTCCATGACTGGTGTCACCTTAGTCACTTAGCAATGAATACACCTTTCTGCCACCACAAAGGATTATTATGGTGTCCTTATGTTCACCAGAACCACTTATTAATGCTTGACACAAAATCATATACAAATGTAGCATGAGCCTCCCTGGGCTACTTAAATTCACAAAGATTCACGGAGAACGCACTAGATTAAATTTATGTAATCTGAAAAATGTTTCCAAGGCTTAATTACAAAAAAAGTTAATAACAAGACATACAATAAATTTGCACAACTAAGTTCCAGAAAATAAAATCAGAGTCACTATTTACTAGTTAAGGCCAGATGTGTGAGGGACCACAATTGAGGAAAATGGGACATTTCAGTCTTGATAGACCCCCTCATGAGAATGCACACATTATTGTCTAAGTCAGAAGATTTTTAACCTTTTTGCCACATAGTTCTCACCCCACCACCTTTGCAGTTTAGCTGTCAATAAGGACAGATTGATCTCCCAAATGTCACAGGGCTTTCGAAGGGAGCTAGGGATGTCCTGAGATCGGGAATGTTAACAGGACCATGAATTCTCACCTCTGCTCTGCTTGAGGGGCTAGATGTTTTACAACATTGGGGCTTTAAACTCCTCCAAGATCCTATCTCTCCCTGGTCTGGCTATTTTCAACAGATTAATGACACTTGCATAAGTTCAAACTCATGTTGTCTATTAAAGCACACATTAAAATTATATTACAAGGTTACATACAACATTCACCCATTGTCATACATGAATTCAACGGAAAATAACAGTCATTAGATATACTACATAATTGTCACAGGCCCTATATCACATTGTGTGTGCCCACAAACAACTGCATCACCCTATAACAATCAGATTGAGTTTTGCATGGAGCAAGCCATTACAAAAGGTGCCAAGTTCTAGTGATACAATATTTTAGTTCCACTTGTACTTCAACATTTTGCAGAAAGACCTTCTGGGCAGCACAGTGGCATAGTGGTTAGCACTTCTGCCCCACAGCACTGGGGTCATGAGTACAATTTCCAACCATGGCCTTATCTGTGTGGAGTTTTTATATTCTCCCTGTGTTTGCGTGGGTTTCCTCAGGGTTCGTGGGTTTCCTCCAACATTCCAAAAACATACAGGTAGGTTAATTGACTGCTATTAAAATTGACATTAGTCTCTCTTGGTCTGTGTGTGTGTGTATGTTAGGGAATTTAGACTGTAAGCTTCATTGCTGAAAGGACTGATGTGAGTGAGTTCTCTGTACAGCGCTGCGGAATTAGTGGCGCTATATAAATAGATGATGATGATGTACTGTATTTGTACGTTTGCATTTTGTGGAATTTATAGTTTATGAATACAGCTGGGATAATAACCAAATAGTTCTACAGTGTGGTGTGGTTGTGGTAGAACTGAGAACACTTAAAGACAAATTTTGCTGGTGAAACATGCAAAAAATTTCACAGACAAATACGGGTTAAAGGTGGATATTTTATTCATCTCTAGCTACTACCTGACTGTATAGGCAGAGATATACATAAGTCTTGTTGGCAAGACAGAAAGCAGAATTCTGATACTAAACAGACCAAAGTACAATTCAAGAAAGAATGGAATGTCTTTAAAAGCACAATACATTGCACATGCAGTACTTCAATAAATATTGATTGTAGCATAACAGGAAATTAAATGATTAGACTGGTATTTTACTTTTTTGTACTATACAAACCTTTCTTCATGTCTGTAAATATTATGAAGGACTCTGCAGGGAACCCTATTGAAAATAAATGACTGATAAAAAAGAATAATGTTTTCCACCCAGTTATACAGCAATTGTACATACAAGTGGAAATACATATAATTCTATAAGGGTGTGCAAATGTTTGCATATATTTTTGAATATAACAATGTGCTGTTTCATTTGGTATAAGCTCGTATATTGGGCTTAGCGTTTTAGTTTTAAAATGCTTATTAAGGTTTTATATGCAGAAATACAGCATTTGTAAGTAATTTGTCATTTAATAGATTTATTTTATTATGTTGCAGTAAATCACTTTTTCAGGCTGGAGGATTTTTTCTAAGCAAGTCAGAAAATCACTGTCTTTTACTAATTTGCCCTGAGTACAAGGATTCTCCATAAGGGATACATTTGCCCATCCCTGCGCATTATCAGTAACATCTGGGTCCTTCTCATCATGTGAGGTTACTGAGATTACTAACACATGTCATTCCCAATTGTAAAACAAGGGGTGGAGTGCATTCTAAGATGATTATTTATGCCTATCTGAAAAGTGATACCAATAAGCTGATTTTTATCTGTTTTCTATTGTTTGTGACAGTGCAACCATAGAAATATAATCAGTAAGAAAATTCCAGGGCTTCATTATGTTTCAAGTTAACCTTTGATTAATAATGCATGGTAAAGTCTCTAATTTGCTAAAAATAAAATCACAGTTTACCACAGGTAATGTTCCACAAATCCTTAAAGCCACTTACAGTAGTTTTAAATTCCTTTTCAACCATCTGAGCTGCCATGGATGCCATTCACAAATAGCTGCCTCATGTGAAGACTGTTTCTGATGCTGCAATACCAGGCATGTGACCCAATATCAGAATGTGTATAGTCCAAAAACCGCAGCAATGCTTGAGAATGATCCTATCAAAGTTGAGCATATTCATTAATGTGTTCAGAAAATGAACACAGATGGCCCCTATTGGCCTGTGTGTGTGTGTGTCATCTTCTGATTGCACTAACAAGCCCTAAAGGACACCAGAAGAGTGCAGCCAAATTTGACATTGATTTTGTCACCCAACACTCACACTTAGAGGCAGGGTCAGCCCTGTGTGCAAGTTTAAAGCAATTATCCCATATAAATGTTTTTTTTTCTTTAATAACAAGTGAAGTACCTTTTAAGCATCTATCTGAATTTTCTTAACTCTCCTCCTATAAATCATTATCTCCTTTTCAAAAGCTCTCTAGTTGGCAAACAAAAATAGCTTCCAGACACAAACACAGTCAGTCTGCTATACAGACAAAGGTTCGCAGCTCTCAGCATGTGATATGATGGCAGAAGGGGGAAAAAGAGGATGTCACAGAGTGGCATTGCAAAGCCTTTCTCTCACTACACAATGTGTCATGTGACTGTGGTTGCCATGGTAGTCCAGAATCATAAATCATTAATGGCATCCTGAAGAATAAAACAAGTGAAATAGTAAATACCAACATTTTCTTATAGCTTGCCGCAGTATTTTTTTTTTTTAAATACACCTCATTTTTTGTGGGATTGCTGCTTTAACTTAGCACAAATTAATTTGATATGCAGATTCTGGTTATAAACATTTTTAAATTCACTAGGGTTATTGTTCACAATCTATTTATTTTTTTAAAGTATATTTTACTGACAGTTTTACAGTATCGACAGCATACAGGTTAGACTGCAAATCAAACAATTTGTTAACAAAAGTAAACTAATAAGAACATTGTTATAATGGTACATATCAAATGGATTGAAGGTGAAAAGAAGAAGACAGAAAGAGAATGAAAGAAAGAAAAAGAAAAAAAGGGGGGGGGGGAGGGGGGAGGAGCAAAGGGGGAAGGAAACTCAGCCCGGCATCCTGATGTCAGCAAAATGTTCAGTAAACCTTTTGCAATCGCGGTCACAATATCTTACTTTTCATTTAGTTCAAACTCTGATTTTGATCGGTCCCTGGTTGATCTGCTCCGTATGCGACTAGCCAAGGTATTTTGAAACTTAATGGGTTTATCATTTATTATACTTGTAATGTGTTCACAACGATAAGTCTGCCACATTCTGTTTATGATTTCAGCTAAAGTGGGGGGGGGGGTTCTGTTTTTTCCAGTTTGCTGCCACTGCGGTTTTAGCGGCATTCAGAATATGACCCACAAGTGCTGCTGTTTGTTTGCCAATGTCAGGGTCAATTCTATGTAAAAGTCTATAGGAAGGACAGGGGGTAGTTGCAGCGTGGTAACTCTGTGTACCAGATTATGGACTTTTTGCCAGAATCCCACCATCTTAGGGCATGACCACCATATGTGATGGAAAGAGCCCTCTTGCCCGCAGTTCCTCCAACATGGGTTAGTGGAATCAGGATAAATGGCTTTTAGGCGGATGGGGACCAAATACCATCTATAAAGTGATTTATATGCATTCTCCTTGGTCTTCACACATATAGAGCTCTTGGCGACACGTGCTCTAATCCTAGCCCATTCCTCCACTTCTAATACCTCTCCAAGGTCTTCCTCCCAGTTAAGCTCATACCGATCTTCGTCGGGTTGACGAAATGCTACCAGGATGCTGTAAAATGTCAAGATTAAACCAGTAGGGAGGGATTTGCTTCTGCAGAAGGATTCTAAGGGTGTACGATGATGAATGGTTTTAAGTGCTGGAATTGAATGATATAAGTGTCTAAGCTGTAAGTATTGGTAAAAGCAGTTACGTGGAATGCCGTGCCGACGTTGAAGATCCGCAAACTCGGGGAAAACACCCATAGGGGCTATGTCTGATAAGAACCTGAATCCACATGAAGACCAGAGCTGATAAAAGGATTGTTGTTGTCTAGGGGAGAAAGCTGAGTTATTCCATAATGGAAACATAACTTCGCGATGTGCTAACAGATGAAATGTTCGGGTACAGTAGTCCCATATCTGGAGTGAAAAATGGGTAGTAGGTGGAATTGAGTAGAGAGGTGGTCGGTGTTTGATCGATATCCATAAAAGGGTATAGGGCGAAAGAATATGCATAAGGTTAGCTTCTATATCAACCCATAACCTCGTACCAAGAGGAGAATGAAACAGGACTAGTTGAGTTAGGTGTGTAGCAATATAGTACTTAGAGATATTTGGAAGACCCACTCCTCCCTCCGAGGTTCGGCGATGAAGCATGCGGGCTTGCACGCGAGGCCGTTTCCCCGCCCAAATAAATCGAGAGACCTGCTTCTGTAAAGTCTTTAGCGCAAGTGAAGGGACCCGTTGTCACTCACCGGACTGTGAGTGCTTCTTCCCGGACATTTAGCAACCGTGGCCGTCCTCCATCCTGAGGGACTGCGCATGCGCAGCCCTTTCTAAACCTTCAGTGTATGTTCCTTTAACTTAATTGGCAGATCAGGCAACACTCCCTATATTAAGCACCTGTGGTCAACACCACGTTGCCTGATCTTGGAGTCTCATCCCCCATGAGTCTCTGAAGGTGTTCCTGTGTTTCCTCGTTTATTCAGCCCAGCTGATTCCTGTGGTTTCCAAACCACTTCTACCCCTGTGGTTTCCAAGCCACTTCTACCTCTGTGGTTTCCAAACCACTTCTACTACTGTGGTTCCCATACCACAGCTACCCTTCTGTGTATCATCGTGACTGTGAGCTGATTCCTATCCGCTGCCTCCGTGCACTACAGTCTTCTAACCACTTCAACTCTACCATGTATTATTGGGACTGTTAGCTGATGCCTATCCGCTGCCTCCGTGCACTACAGTCTTCCATCCACATCCACTCACCTGTTCATCATCGTGACTGTTAGCTGATTCCTATCCGCTGCCTCCGTGCACTACAGTCTTCAACCTGCAACTCGTCTGTGTTTCATCATCGTGACTGTTAGCTGATTCCTATCCGCTGCCTCCGTGCACTACAGTCTTCAACCTGCAACTCGTCTGTGTTTCATCATCGTGACTGTTAGCTGATTCCTATCCGCTGCCTCCGTGCACTACAGTCTTCAACCTGCAACTCGTCTGTGTTTCATCATCGTGACTGTTAGCTGATTCCTATCCGCTGCCTCCGTGCACTACAGTCTTCAACCTGCAACCCGTCTGTGTTTCATCGTGACTGTTTGGCTGATTCCTATCCGCTGCCTCTGTGCGCTTCAGTCTTCAGTTCTTGTCAACTCTCCCGTGTTTCCTTGAGACTGCTGCCACTATTGCTATCCGCTACTCTCCGTGATCAACAGTTCCAGTTCAACTCTGCTCTCCCGTGTCCCATCGTTACTGCACTTGCTGGTTGCTATTGGCTACCTCCGTGTTTCCGCAGAGACCCGCTGCTGCTACTCCTCAGCGCTACTCATCCATCTACTGCTGATCCGCTCTCCATGCTTTCCTGTGTTCCCTGCTGGTCTACCTACCTGTGCGCTGCACCACCTAGACCACCGCTTCACCCATCCAGGGACTTTGCATCCTGCCGGCCTCCTGCCGTTCAGGTATCTCTGCACTCCTGTCTGACTGCCTGCTTCTGAACCACGGTATGCATACTTCTCATTGACTGTGCTGTGTATTGCATACCTTGCTGGACTGTGTTGGTTCTCCTCTGGAGTTTGCTATCCGCTGAGTCTATTGCCATCATTGACTGTGTTATCTCGTGCTGGATTACTTCAAGAGACTTTCTATATTGGCAGTGCTGTTCAGTCATATATACATATATATTGTGCATATTACTGTGGATCAAAGTTAAGGTGCCCGTGTATATCTTGTGTTGCAGTCTCTCCCCGTGCACCTCCTCACATATATATTCAGTGGTACAACTTGCTAGTGGCAGACCACTGATCCCTGTTTCCAGTTTCACCTGTTCCAGTATCCTTTCACATAGCAGTGGTACAACTTGCTAACGCAGACCACTGACTCCCCGGATACCTCCACTTGGATTCCATTCCTTCACTCTGACAGCGGTACAACTTGCTATCCGCAGACCGCTGACTCTCATCACCTCCTCGTTTCTGTTGGACATTCCTCCTCACTATAGCAGTGGTACAACTTGCTACCGCAGACCACTGACTACCTTCACGTGTCCTTTGTCCATACAGTTCCTCGTGTATTATTACCATCATATTGCCAGTGCTGCTAGTCATAGACTTTCCTGAGCATCTCATCATCTGCTATTTCCTGTTCCGTGATCACCCTGCTACCAGAGTACCATATTACCACCTATACTGCTCTGGTAGGCCTATCACCTGGTGATCCCTGGGTAAAGACTCCTAGTGCCCGTGACACCCGTACAGGTAATGCCTGGAATAGGTAAAGAATTTGTGGTAGCAAATTCATTTTCACCGCCGCTATGCGGCCTAGCCATGAGATGTACAAGTTGTCCCACTTCTCGAGATCTTTTTTAAGTGCATTTAAGAGTCACAATCTATTTTTAATCAAATTGTTCAATACTATTGCTAATATAGACAAGTGTAGAAGTAGAGTATCACATACGAAGAAGAAAGCCATGTGTTTGAACACTTAGATAGATTTGACAGACCAAGCAATGCTTTTTCAATCTTCAACTGTCCAGTTTTGGTGAGCACGTGCCTAATGTAGCACCAGTTTGCTGTTCTTAGCTGACATGAGTGGAACCCAATGTGGTCTACTGCTGCTGTAGCCCATCCACTTCAAGGTTTGACGTTCTGTGCATTCAGAGATACCTTTCTGCGTACCAGTGTTGTAGTGCATGGTTATTGGAGTTACTCTCGCCTTCCTGTCAGCTTGAACAAGTTTGGTCATTCTTCTCTGACCTCTCTCATTAACAAGGCGTTTTGGCCCACAGAACTGATGCTCACTGGATGTTTTTGTTTTAGCACCATTCTCTGTAAACTCTAGAAACTGTTGTATGTGAAAATTCCAAGACATCAGCAGTTTGTGACATACTCAAATTTCCAACAATCATTCCGTGGTCAAAGTCACTTAGATTAAATATTTACCTCATTCTGGTGTTTGGTGTGAACAACAACTGAACCTCTTGACCATGTATGCATGCTTTTATGCATTAAGTTGCTGCCATATGATTGGCTGATTTAGATATATACATCAGAAAGTTTACAGGCATATAAAGTGGCCACCGAGTATATATATCTACTATATAAATGGCTAGTGGCGCGTGTGAAAAAAAAAAAAACAAGCTGCAGCGCCACCTGCTGGGCAGAGTTATACACTGACCTATATATTTCTTGAAGTGACAGTTGGGAGTGGTTGGTGGTTGCCGGGGGTGACAGTGGGGAGTTTTTAACACCTTAAGTAGCTTGATGAAGGATGTGGCGATAAAGATGAAGGATGAGGTGATAGAGAAAAATGATGAGGTGGTGACATGTGGACAAAACCACGTTAAAAAACGGCGCTTGCGTTGGGAAGTAACGCTCTTCCCCTGAGGAGGCCTGGGCTAGGCCCAAATGCATGACAAGAACCTTTTTAACACCTTAAGTAGCTTGATTTGACTAGAATGCATGAGTATCATGCACGGGTTAACTTGTATATATATATATATATATGTGCGTGTATATATCATCATCATCATTTATTTATATAGTGCCACTAATTCCGCAGCGCTGTACAGAGAACTCATTTACATCAGTCCCTGCCCCATTGGAGCTTACAGTCTAAATTCCCTAATATAGACACACACTCACACACAGAAACAGACACAGACAGACAGAGAGGGAGACAGACAGGGAGAGACTAGGGTCAATTTTTGATAGCAGCCAATTAACCTACCAATATGTTTTTGGAGTGTGGGAAGAAACCGGAGCACCCGGAGGAAACCCACGCAAACACAGGGAGAACATACAAACTTCACACAGATAAGGCCATGGTCGGGAATTGAACTCATGACCCCAGCGCTGTGAGGCAGAAGTGCTAACCACTAGGCCACTGTGCTGCCCATATATATATATATATATATATATATATATATATATATATATATATATATATACATATACAGTCAGGTCCATAAATATTGGGACATCGACACAATTCTCATATTTTGGGCTCTATACACCACCAACATGGATTTGAAATGAAACAAACAAGATGTGCTTTAACTGCAGACTTTCAACTTTAATTTGAGGGAATTTACATCCAAATCAGGTGAACGGTGTAGGAATTACAACGGTTTCTATATGTGCCTCCCACTTTTTAAGGGACCAAAAGTAATGGGACAATGGACTCAAAAGCTATTTCATGGACATGTGTGGGCTATTCCCTCGTTATTTCATCATCAATTAAGCAGATAAAAGGTCTGGAGTTGATTCTAGGTGTGACATTTGCATTTGGAATCTGTTGCTGTCGACTCTCAATATGAGATCCAAAGAGCTGTCACTATCAGTGAAGCAAGCCATCATTAGGCTGAAAAATCAAAACAGAGATAGCAAAAACATTAGGTGTGGCCAAATCAACTCAAAAGGATGAATATCTGCGCAAGTGCCCAGTGTAGATAGGCTGTGGCTGCCAAAAACGGGGACAGTGTAAACGGGGGGGACCCCTCCCCCCTGGTTGAAATCTGAAGAGACCACAAGTAAAACTTGGGGTAGTCCCCAGGCGCCTGTACACAAAAACAGTAGAGGTTGATGGATGAAATGGGTATTTATTCAAACATAATCACAGTGGTGAAATGAAGGCATAACATTTCACCTTCTAATGCTGCGATGATATTAAAAATAAGCACAACAAACATTCAGCAATCTTGCTTATATGAAAAGTCTCAAGAACAGACGGCAGTCTGTTTGATGAATCATATAATTGAAAGTAGCTGCAAAGTTCGAACCAATGGTGCAGTCACCATGTGCATAAGGCCCAAACTACAATGAGTGATGTAGTCACATAAATAGCAAACAACTAGTTCCCGTACAAGTTGCACAATGAAAAGTCAATATGAGTAGGCAAATAATAACTCCAAAGATGCTAGCAGCTCCAGTACACCACATGAGGGGAAAGGAACAGAGAGAGGAGTTGACTCACCCAGCTTCTGCAGGATCTGTTCCACAGATATCCGTTCGGGGAGGCCGCTGTGTGAATCTCTGTCCACGCTGTTAGGCATCCAGCTGCCGAGTGAAAGGTGGTAGTGGCCAAATCAACTGTTTGGAACATTCTTAAAAAGAAAGAACGCATTGGAGAGCTCAGCAACACCAAAAGACACGGATGACCACGTAAAACAACTGTGGTGGATGACAGAAGAATTTCTTACCTGGTGAAGAAAAACCCCTTCACAACAGTTGGCCAAATCAAGAACATTCTGCAGGAGGTAAGTGTATATGTGTCAAAGTCAACAATCAAGAGAAGACTTCACAAGAGTGAATATAGAGGGTTCACCACAAGATGTAAACCATTTGTGAGCCACAAAAACAGGAAGACCACATTAGAGTTTGGCAAACAACATCTAAAAAAGCCATTACAGTTCTGGAACAACATCCTATGGACAGATGAGACAAAGATCAACTTGTACCAGAGTGATGGGAAGAGAAGAGTATGGAGAAGGAAAGGAACTGCTCATGATCCAAAACATACCACCTCATCAGTGAAGCATGGTGGTGGTAGTGACATGGCGTGGGCATGTATGGCTGCCAATGGAACTGATTTCCTTGTATTTATTGATGATGTGACTGCTGGATGAATTCTGAAGTGTTTCGGGCAATATTATCTGCACATATTCAGTCAAATGCTTCAGAACTCATTAAACGGTGCTTCACAGTGCAGATGGACAATGACCCAAGGCATACTGCAAAAGTAACCAAAGAGTTTTTTAAGGCTAAAAAGTGGAATGTTATGCAGTGGCCAAGTCAATCACCTGACCTGAATCCGAATGAGCATGCATTTCACTTGATGAAGACAAAACTGAAGGGAAAATGCCCCAAGAACAAGCAGGAACTGAAGACATTTGCAGTAGAGGCCTGGCAGAGTATCACCAGGGATTAAACCCAGCGTCTGGTGATGTCTATGCGTTCCAGACTTCAGGCTGTAATTGACTGCAAAGGATTTGCAACAAAGTATTAAAAAGTGAAAGTTTGATGTAGGATTGTTTAGTTTGTCCCATTACTTTTGGTCCCTTAAAAAGTGGGAGGCACATATAGAAACCGTTGTGATTCCTACACTGGTCACCTGATTTGGATGTAAATTCCCTTAAATTAAAGCTGAAAGTCTGCAGTTAAAGCACATCTTGTTTGTGTATAGAGCCCAAAATATGAGAATTGTGTCGACGTCCCAATATTTATGGACTTGACTGTATATATATATATATATATATACATATATATATATATTTACATATATATAAGTGGCGGTATGGAACATGTAAGTTAATGGAATTTGATCGACATACCACCGCATAGCGTCCCGCTTCGACCACTGTGTGTATATGGTGTGTGTGTGTGTGTGTATATATATATATATATATATATATATATATATATATATCTATATATATATGTATGTATATATATATATATATATATATATATATATATATATATATATATGTGTGTGTGTGTGTAGAAGTATATATTGATGTGTTTTCTTTCACATTCCTCACAGGTTAATCATTTCCTGAGTGTCTTCAGCCAGCCAACCAGCCTAATATTGAGCCCAAGTAAGTGTTTACCAGGGTGATTTGCCAGTGTTAGTTTCACAGCAGCTGCACAATGAAAGACTCTAGCATGGATGCACTGGTTGCTAGGCAAAGCTTGTTACTCACATGTGCATTTGCCAAAATACACCTGCCACTTGCTGTTTAGGGAGATTTCCATTACATTTAATTTGCATTTCACATATCAAACAAATTGGATTTCTGTAATAAAAATAAGGTAGTTTTGTAGAAAAATAGTAATCACTGTAGGGGTAAAACATTTCATTTCATACCCGTAATCACATGATTTTATCAATTTTTTGAGAATTGTGAGCTTTGAAAACTATAGTGTTTAACACCTGGGGAATAAAACAAATAGATTTACATTTGTTTTATTTTAGTTGGCAAATCTATTTGCATATGACAGCACTGCACAGAATCATACATGTTTGTTTACTATACTTTATATGCTAAGTTTTAGTTTTAATTTTATACATCAGTTTAACAATGTTTCCCTGACCTTTATGCATGTAGTTGTAAGTATTTACAGGAATAAAAGTCTTTTTTATTTAAGTAGGACAATGAAATCCATACGTGAGACATGGCTGAGTTTATAGCACAACCTTTTACTTGTAACATATGTGTAACAATGCAGTTGTAAGAGATTGGGTTTTGCTAACTTCTGATCAGATGGACATCTGTTTAACAGAGCACAGATATATTTCGTAGTTGCTGGTCAAAATGTTGAACCTTGTGTAGCACTTATAGGGGTCTATTTATTGTTGTTGCATCGATACATAATGGGAGTACCACTGCTGTTTACTATGCTGGCGCTATTCATGAAGCCCTGGCGATGAACCCCATCCAACACAAAACGCTAAGCAGAATCTGAACTGCGCATGCATGGCTAAAGTTTGCGCAAATGCGTATGATTTGAACCAGCAGGGTCATTCTGGGTCAGTGGCCCCAAAGATAGATGTACTCTAGCACCATACTGAGATGCCATCAGTTTGCAGTTAAAATTAATGCTTAGTAATTTGCTAACTTCAGAGTCATAGAGTTATATTCACTAAACTGCGGGTTTGAAAAAGTGGAGATTTTGCCTATGGCAACCAATCAGATTCTAGATGTCATTTTGTAGAATGCACTAAAAAAATGACAGCTAGAATCTGATTGATTGCTATAGGCAACATCTCCACTTTTTCAAACCCTCAGTTTAGTAAATCTAGCCCATAGAGTTCCATACTGCATGCCAAACTCTGACATTATACTGACATGCCAAATTCTGGCTAACAGCCTCCCTGGCACTTAGCCTCAAATTAGTTTAAAAAAGGAGCTGTACTTACTGTTCACCCAATCATTCTAGGTGGACCCTTCCTACTGGTGGCACTTTCCTCTCTATAGTACAGTCTCCAGCTGTAACTATGCTGATTTTATATGTGGAAACGGTGTTCCTGGATCTACTTTGTATTTGCATGTATTCAATAATTATTCAAATACTTTCCACTGCTCTTAATGAAACAGTTGAAATGAAACACTGTATGCCAGTAACCAACTCAAATTTGGATTTAATTTAAATTTATAAAAACATACTGTTTTGTAAATATGCTCTAAAATATTTTGGCAGAAGTACAATACCAAGCTGCTCATTGTATTTGATAGAAAGGTATGAATTTCCAATACTATTGATATATATATTTGTATTGAAAAGCCTGGCTGTAACCAAAGTAGAGACAAGCCTTTATTGATTCCACCTGCCGAAGAGGTCAAACATTCCAGTGGTAGGGGTTTTACTCACTGACCCTCTTTAAGCTTAGCATTTGTTGCTCTAAGGATCAGTTTCTGCTATTGTAAACTTTAGCTACCATTATAAAAGTCAATACTCAGTATTCTTACTGCAACTTATGGTTACCCCATCTCATTGAAAAACAAGTTCTAAACCACTGGCTATCTTATGTATTAGGCTTCACAATATTGAAAAAATAAGTGTGAGACTATGAAAATGTTTTTAATATTTACTATTTTATTTCTATAAGAATTGGGTATCATTTAGGAATATAGGGCCTGAATCACTAAGGATCTTAAATGAAGAGGTATCTTATTTCAGTCTCCTGGACAAAACCATGTTACAATGCAAGGGGTGCAAACTAGTTTTCTGTTTTGTACATAAGTTAAATACTGACTGTTTTTTCATGTAGCACACAAATATCAACTTTAAATTTCAGTGTACAAATAAGCTATCAAGTATTTGTGTGCTACATGAAAAAACAGTCAGTATTTAACTTATGTGCAAAACAGAATGCTAATTTTCACTCCTTGCATTGTAACATGGTTTTGTCCTGGAAACTTAAATAAGAAGTTTCTTAAGTTAAGATCCTTAATGAATCAGGCCCATAGTTTGTAGTTTGCAAATGAAATCATTCCACGTATGTGGCTCTGCAGAGCGCCTTAACTATAAAGCAGGTTGTGCAGGAAATGGCACCTCGGCATGAAATAATGGGGTGGAACTCATTGGAGGGACTGTGGTATAACATATAGTTGATTACTTGTACAGTAATAGAACAGATTTGGCCTTAAACTGATGTCAAACTTAAACTGCAACGTACTTGTCAGAGGACATTTCTAAAAACTGTATGCTGTTGCTCTAATTTTGCACAGGGTACTTGTGTAAAGGTTTTTATAGATATTTTGTTTAACTATAACATGGTGTAACATACTGTATTTTGCACAGTTATCTTTTTTACCCCCTCCCCCCATTTCCTTTTATTGCATACCGATGAAGTGCCATAAACATTTCACAACTTACTATTGGAACAATAGTAAGTTGCAATGCTCACAAAAACAGTTTAGTCTGTGCTGTCCACATGTCAGGTGTGGAGGTTTTCGTGGCCTGTGATTTTGATTTAAAATTTAACTTACATTTAGTTTTTTCAGGACAAGCTTTAAAACGCTCATGTCTGCAGCACAAGCAATAATGATTCACAAAAAATGGTGACTGTTGTCCAGATGTGCAAACCAAGACGCATTCTTTAGTTATTGACTATGCTTGTACATCTGGATGCCAGTTAGAGTATTTTGAGATTTTTTTTTAACTGTTTGACCTGAGGAGGAATTCTCCAACTGTTATATTTTGACATTTCCTGGCTATAAATCCAAATAGAATCAAATCAAATTGAGGGTTAATATTACACATTCCTTAAATTAGATGCATTACTTAAAGTTGACCTGAATTAACATTTTTGGAGTTGGCTTAATGTATGTTTATTTTATTTATACTTATATTTTACTTATCTTATTTCGTCAGATTGTCTAACGTTTATTATGTAAGGGCTTTCGGGGGCCCCCTTACTCCAGTTTAAAATACTCTTTTGCGTTGCTCGAAACTTAATGTTTCTTACTTAACTAAGAGGTATATTTACTATTCAACAGATGTAACAATCATTACGCATCATTGCATATTGCAGAGATACATAATGCAGTACTGCTGCTATTTACTATACCGGGGCTCCTCTTCCATGAAGTGTTTTATCTCCTCACTGCCAGACTAACACTGCTGGTGAGTTTTATGTGGACTGCGTTAACCACCGGAAAGTAGCTTAATGCAGAAGTCTCTGCATTAACCGCTTGATAAATTGTGCAAATTAATGCAATAGTCAATTTTCAGAGAAAACATCTGTTTTGTCCATGGCTGATCACACTTTTGTAAATAGGCCCCTGAGTAGAAGAGAGTTAAAAAATGTAGGTAAGAAGTTATGGTGAATGCAAATTATCTCTCCTAAGTAATGCACCTTACATAAACCTCAAGTAACATTTCAGTGTTACTTACAGTATTAAGTAAATCACTGTTGTTACTTAATAAGCTCTGCACATGCGCCACATTGATTATTTAAGTAGCACTCTAGCATTACTTATGTAGAACTCTTTAAGTAGTGGCAGTGCTTTACTTAAAGAGAAAATCAGTTCTGCACATGTGCACAAGAGATTTCCTTCTCCCTGGGCACTATGTGATTTCACTGAAAGAGTGCAGCAGATTGCTCTCACGTAGCTCTCTGCCGTGACCTCCAACATCACATGACCTTTGTGCTCCGCAGAACAATGCTTTCAGTTCCAGCATTGAAATAACAATATAGTAAAGGACTCTTCTCAAACATATACTAACCCAGTGGAATATATATTATATATATAATGTTGTAAAAACAAGAAAATGTGCATCTGAAAACATACATTTTTACATGTGTATGAATATATGAGTGCACATACATATACACTGATCAGCCACAACATTAATACCACATGCTTAATATTGTGTAGGCAGTGTCGGACTGGGGTATGAAAGGCCCACCAGGGAATGCAACGCTAGGGGCCCACAAGAGGGGGTGTGGCCAGCATTCATAGAGGTGAGACCAGACATTAGAAGGGGGGAGTGGTCAGCCCACGAAGGACAGCTATCACCATAGTGTAGTATATAAAGAATGCAGTGTGTATATAAAGAGTACACAGTCTTGACCTGCCCCTTAGATTGGGCAGAACAGTCACCAAAAATTGGGATTGTCCCCCTAGAATCAGAACATTTGATAGACTGTCCTACCTGTTCTTGTCACTTTCACACCTTTGGCTGCTGGTTTCTTTAGTTGCGGCTTGTCTGGATCCTAGAATGTTGGGGGCCCTGTTTGGAAAAAAAAAAAATATACCTATTTCCCGCAACCGTCACTGCCATTAAATAATTCGTATTCACATTTAATAAATAGACCTCATGCTCCTCAAACTCATCCCACATTCAATTAATAGCCTCCAAACTGCCCCATCTTAAATTAATAGTCTCCACTACAAAATGAAATTACCCCACCATCACCCCACAAACAAATAGCACCCATTAGTTAGCCACCACCTACCATACACGCACATTACATTGCCACAAGTCCGCTGTGCCATCACACACACATTACTGTGCCTCTTCATCACCATGCTGTGCCCCCTTATAATCACGCTGTGCCCTCCATGCTGCTTTTGTTTCCCCCTTCTCCTGGCCCCCCTTGATCACCCTGTGCCATGCTGCTTTTGCCCCTTCATCACCCTGTGCCATGCTGCTTTGGCCCCTCTTCACCCTGTGCCATGCTGCTTTTACCCCCTGCACGCTCTACCATGCTGCTTTGGCCCCTCTCCACACTCTGCCATTCTGCTTTGGTCCCCCTTCACACTCTGCCATGCTGCTTTGGCCCCTCTTCACACTCTGCCATGCTGCTTTGGCCCCTCTTCACACTCTGCCATTCTGCTTTGGTCCCCCTTCACACTCTGCCATGCTGCTTTGGCCCCTCTTCACACTGTGCCATGCTGCCTTTTTTCCTCTTCACACTCTGCCATGCTGCTTTGGTCCCCCTTCACACTCTGCCATGCTGCTTTGGCCCTCCTTCACACTCTGCTTTGGCCCCCTTCACACTTTGCCATGCTGCTTTGGCCCCTCTTCACACTGTGCCATGCTGCCTTTGTTCTTCTTTACACTCAGCCATGCTGCCTTTGCTCCCCCTTGCTTCTGTACCTTAACTTACTTTTTCTATCATCTTCTTTCTTTTCTTCTCTTCTTCTGTCTTCTTGCCGACTCCTCTCAGCGCCGCTCCTCACTGAACGTTGGGCATGATAACGTCGCCCCCAACATTCAGTGCGAACAGAGCAGAATGGAGGGGAACCGGCACCGCAATCACGAGTATTTATTTATTTTTTATTTATTTATTTTATTTACAGTACCTGCTCCCCCCACCAATGAAGAGGGAAGCGATCAGGGTTAGGGCCTACCAGGGGATACCCCGGCTCCCCCGGCGAGCTAGTCCGACTCTGTGTGTAGGTCCCCTTGTGCTGCCAAAACAGCTCTGACCCATCAAGGCATAGACTCCCCAAGACCTCTGAAGGTGTCCTGTGGTATCTGGCACCAAGACGTTAGCACCAAATCCTTTAAGTCCTGTAAGTAGCAAGGTGGGGCTCCATGACTTGTTTTGATTTTCCAGCACATTCCACAGATGCTCGACTGGATTGAGATCTGGGGAATTTGGTGGCCAAATCAGCACCTTAAACTCATAATTCCATAAACCATTCGTGATCAATCATTTTTGCAGTGTGGCAGGGCACATTATCCTGCTGAAAGATGCCACTGTCATCAGGCTATAACGTTGCCATGAAGGGGTGTACTTGGTCTGCAACAATGTTTAGGTAGGTGGTACATGTCAAAGTAACATCCACTTGAATGCCAGGATCCAAGGTTTTCCAGCAGAACATTACCCAGAGCATCACACTGCTTCTGCCGGCTTGTCTTCTTCCCATAGTGCATCCTGGTGCTATCTTTTCCTCAAGTAAACGACGCACACACCCCCAGTTGTCCACATGATATAAAAGAAAATGTGATTCATCAGAGCAGGCCACCATGTTCCATGTTGGTCAGTTCTGAGGCTCATCTGCTCATTATAGGCGCTTTCAGCGGTGGACAGGAGTCAGCATGGACATGCTGACAGGTTTGTGGATACACAGCCGCATACACAGCAGCCTGTGATACACTGTGTGTCCTGACACCTTTCTATCATAACCAGCATTAACTTTTTCAGCATTTTGTGCTTCAGTATCTCTTTTGTGAGAATAAAACAGACGGCTAGCCTTCCCTCCTCACATGCATCAATGAGCCTTGGGCGCCCATGACTTTGTTGCCGTTTTGCCCGTTGCCCTTTCTTGGATCACTTGTGATAGTCAATAACAGCTATGTACTGGGAACACCCCGAAAAGACCTGCCATTTTGGAGATACTCAGACCCCGTCGTTTAGTCATTAAAATTTGGCCCTTGATAAAGTCGCTCAGATCCTTATGTTTACCTATTTTTCCTACTTACAACACACGAACTTCAAGAACTGACTGTTCACTTGCTGCCTAATATATCCTCTCCCCACCCAATGACAGGTGCCACTGTAACAAAATAATTAATATTATTCACACTTCACTTGTCAGGGGTTTTAGTGTTGTGGCTGATTGTATGTGAAATACATGAATATAAGTTATTTTTTTTTTGGGAGGTGGCACATGTCCAGAGATAAGGGTCAAAATAAGAAATCCTATCAAAAATTGCTTTTATGCATTTATATGCATAATGTACAAATATTGTATTAGAAAAATAGGTTCCTCTACAGATGCAATAAGGTGACCTTATTTATCTAAATGTGATCCTAAAAAGCCTAAAAATTAGCTATAACCGTAGGTTAAATATTTATATTTATGTTTTTGCCCCTTTGTTAAACACAAGAGTTTAGATAATAGTTACTAGTGTATTAGTACTTATATTTGCATATTATTTGCATCCTTTTATCTTTAAGGCCTCCTAAATGTTAGTTAATGCTGGAGCGCTTCCTAACTGTAATTAGGGTGACCCTACTCTCCTTAGACTATAACCTCTTGGTATTAAGGTGACCATAAAGGCATTACAAACCTGTTATGGTCTTCTTAATTTCAATTAGAGAGTTTAAAGCATATGGGCCATTGATGTAAGAGCAAGCAGTCAATGGTTTATTTCTGCATATAAAGCATGCTGGATCATTGGATGGCAGTTGACTGAAAAAGGACTGTATACATTGATTAATTGGTGAGATTGTCATGGACTAAAACATAATGTGACATACAAATGCAATCTAAAGGAAGTGGATAAATTGCAAAGATAAAATATTTTCACAGGATGGCTATTGACAAAATAATAACAATCAATTGGTATTTTCATTTCATTTAAATGTTATAGACATTAAATAAAATTGTTTAAACATACTTTTCTCTAACTTTTATTTGAGAAGATACAGCCATAATTAATTCCTATGCTACAGGAATCACCGTATAGTCCAATCATTATGACAAATACTGTTTCCTTCTTTATATTTAGTCTACGTTTCCTCCGCTTTTCTTTGTATTATCTCTTTTCCCTGCCCCAATTACTGCATACTTCTTATAGCACCATCATGTACTGTTCGCAAACATTTTCACACTTTTTATACTTTGTAATTTTTTAATGCCTAGTTAGAGCTTGTTTCCAGCCTGCAGGTAGGTGAAATAGCTAAAATAAACTAATTAACTAAACCTGATTATAAGGAACATTCAATAGCTCACTCATCAAGTGTAAACAGTTATGGTATAATTAATACTTTTACAAGATATATCTATTTTTGCCTAAATGGTTCATCCATATGTTGTTGCAGAATCATACTTCTGATCAGATACAGATTTGTTAACACTGAACATTTGTTGAACCTTGATGCCCTTTGATCTTTCATAATGGAGCCGTAGCCAAACACCAATGTAAATGGCCTAAATGCAGACTGAAAACCATATGAATTTATATGATCAAAATCTATATATGGATAAATGTGTATCTCATTCATCAAAGCATCTCACTGATATCTTTTCAAATTAATTGATTAGAGCAGCACAATGGCCTAGTGGTTAGCACTTCTGCCTCACAGCACTGGGGTCATGAGTTTGATTCCTGACCATGGCCTTATCTGTGTGGAGTTTGTATATTCTCCCTGTGTTTGCGTTGGTTTCCTCCGGGTGCTCCAGTTTCCCCCCACACTCCAAAAAAAAGGTTAATTGGCTGCTATCAAAATTAACCCTAATCTCTCCCTGTCTGTCTTTCTCCCTCTCTGTCTGTGTCTGTGTGTGAGTGTGTGTCTATATTAGGGAATTTAGACTGTAAGCTCCGATGGGGCAGGGACTGATGTGAATGAGTTCCCTGTGCAGTGCTGCGGAATTAGTGACGCTATATAAATAAATGATGATGATGATGATTAACAAAAAAAAAAATATTGGTTTTATATGTTTTTGTTGACTGCCACACCAGTCATCTAGTTCTTTTCCCTTTGTCATAAATGAAGTATTTGCCTGGTTGTTCCTTCAGAATCATTGTGATCAATGAGTTTTTCTCTTCCTTCCTTCCCAAGCCAATCATCCCTTCAGAGGGAGCATTGTAAATGCAACAATGGAAACATATTCAAATGAAATGTTTATTACTTAATTGAAGTAACTATGTTCTCTTGTCGATTTACTCATTAAAATTGTACATGGATACCTTTCACCTTGGATAAAAGCTTTGTTAAGTATACAAAAGTGTTTTGCATCATACATTGCCTCAGATATTATATTGTTCATTTCATTTTATATGCATGTTTTGTTAAATCAGACTGATCAAAAATGTTATGACATTTTATGCCTACAGTGCATTAAATTAGTTATTAGTTATTAGAAACATAAATATTTTGTACAAAAAATCCAAGCAAAGACCTGTTCTATTGAAAGGACACATGCTTTTCTTAGTGATTTTATTTTATTTTATAGCAAAGGGTGTTAGTTTCATGTTATGACATTCTATTTACTTAGGCGGTTGACATCAACATACTTAATTGCACCAGACCTACAAAAAATATGACTCATTTTTGATAAAGCATTTATTGTGTTTTCAGAACATATTGTAGATTGTAAGCTTGTTAGAAAGGCCCTTTTACCTATTTCTCTGTTTGCTCGGCCTTGTTTTATTACTGTGTTTGTTCCCAATTGCAAAGCATTGCGGAGTATGTTGGAGCTATATAGATAAATGTTAGTAATGTTAATCAAAATTTTAAATGCTGTTTGTACACATTACATGTGTATATTTATGATTAGATTCCAAAATGTATATACATACACAGATAATTATATATGTGATTTGTTACAGCAACTATGAAGGCCTGGATAAGATACATAATACCGTGCTTAGAAGGCTGCAGTAGGGATCAGTGAAGTTGCAGTAAAATGTAGCCGTGGAACAAGCCAATTCTCACATGTGTGAAGTTCTGGAGATGCCATCCACTTTTGGTCACCATCCTGTGGAATTTATAGTCTATTAATAGAGCTCTATGGTGTAGTTGGGGTAGGACTGGGAACACTTAAGGTCCAATTCCGGGAGCGAAACCAAAATTTTACATCTAGTGCTCCACATACAATTTTGATCCAACAGAGTGGAAATACATTTTCAGTGCATGTACAATGTAAGATGGTAGTAGGATCATTAGACTTTAATTGTACAATTATAGTAAACACAGTTCAATAAGTATCAATACAATTTCTTTGAATTAAAAGTTTCCACCTATTATGATTGCTTTGTCTATCAATTTAGCTACATAGGGTTGATTCAATCTATTGTCAGCCACAGATATGTTGATTCTTTATCAATTTGATTTAAAAAAATGAATAGGATTGAATGATCACATTGCATATATGGCCAGTTTAAGGCTATTTATTTTGCATTTTCTTCTAAACTCCTGACATGTGTAATGTTAATGCATTCAGAAGATACCAGCAAATCGCCCTTAATGGCCTGTGCATGCTGGCATGATTTGAATAGCCGGATCTTAAACAATTTCACTACCTATGTTTGTTGCCAAATTGGACACAACTCCTGTTATCTTACCTGTTGCTTACACTAAAAGGCACAGTCAACACATGTTGCTATTTTAATCCAGTTATTTGCAAAGTAAACTGGTACTAACTGGATTTCTTACCTTTTTTTTGCATCCACAAGTTTGATAAGTTACGTTGACGAGCTTGGACCATTGGCAGGTACAGTTGGGGTCTAATTTTTAAGAACACCCAGAACAAAAGCAATAATCAATAATACTAGACATTACAATAAAGGCAAAAATAGTACGCTACAAAATAGGCAAGCAGTAAAATGATTAGTCTTAGTATGACTTGAGGAAATAAGTATGAGAGGTGGATGACCAAATCAAAATAATCTAAGCCTGTACCCTGGAGTGCGGATGCACCAAACAAGATCAGAGCCACTGATTGAGGATAGGAGAGAAGACACAAGTGTGCTGGTAACGTATGTAATTAAGAGGGGAGGACACGACGGAAGAGGGCCATGCTCGTAGAGGTGGGTTAGGAGGAGAGTTTGTAGGCTTTGATGAGGAAATGGGTTTTGAGAACCTGTTTGAAGCCTTGGAGAGAGATTGAAAGCCTGATTGGAAGATGGAGTGAGATCCAAAGGATGTGAGCAGCACGGGAGAAGTCTTGGAGGTGGGAGTGAGGGTGAGGAGGAGAGCAGGTGATCATTAGCTGAAGGTAGAGGGTAGGATATAGATGAGGCTGGGGATATAGGCGGTGGAGGATTAGGTGAGGGCTTTATAGGTAAAGGTACCTGTAAATTGTAAGCTTGCGAGCAGGGTCGTCTTACCTCTTTGCCTGTTTTACCCAGTATTGTTTATTACTGTGTTTGTTCCCAATTGTAAAGCACTGTAGAATTTGTTGGCGTTATATAAATAAATGTTTTTGTTGATGATGATGAGAGTAAGGGGTTTGGGAAGAGAAGGGAGGCAGATGCAGAGCATCAAAAACTAAGATGTGCAGCAGCTTTGAAGATGGATTGGAGTTGTAAGAGGTGGGAGGAAGGAAGGACAGAGAGAAGGAGGTTACAATAGTCCAGATGAGAGATGTCAAGGGAATGGATGAGGATTTTGGTTGCCTCCAGGGAGACAAAAGGTCTGATCCTGGATATGTTGCAATTATGGAAGTGGCATGCTTAGGAGAGGGATAGTACGTGAGAAGTGAAAAAGATGGAAGTGTCAAGGATAACTCTAAGGGTGTAAACTTGTGGAACTGAGGAAAGGGTAATGTCATCAATGGATAGAGAGATAAGGGGAGGGAAGAAGACGATGAGTTAAGTTTTAGACAAATTAAGTTTAAGTAAATACTGTGAATTTCAAGAGCAAATAGCAAAAAGACAGAGACAGAAGAGAGGGAGAGAAGTCAGGTGAGGAGATGTAGATCTGCGTGTCATCAGCATATAGATATCATAGATATCGTTGGAGACCATATGAGCTAATGAGACCACCAAGGGAAGAAGTGCAAATGGAGAAGAGGAGAGGACTAAGAAGGGAACTTTGAGGGACTCCGATAGGTAGAGGAAAGGGTGGAGGTGGAATCAAGGGCAGAAGAAGAAGTGGTAGGTAAGATATGAGGACAGACAACTTGTAACGGATTAGGCTGGATCTTAGTGCTAATCTCAATTGACGCTGGCCAACCAGAGGTGCGGAGTCTAACGAAATCCCTGGTGTTCACCAAGAACCGCCGCAAGGTGGGATGAGCTTAGCTGCTGGGAGCTCGCAAGTCGCGGTCCTCTTGCCTGTCTCTGGATGTAGCACTAGCGGATGAGATGAACAGGTAGGGCACACATAGTCAGACAACCGGATCTGGTACACGATCGGATGGCAGAAATACAAAACAGCAGGCAGATGCAAGGCCAGACAAGCCGGGTCGAGAGCAAAAGATATCAGCAGAGGATTGTCAGCAAGCCGGGTCGGTACACAAACGCAGGGGAGATCAGAGTAGTCAGACAGGTAGCATTGGTACATGGGAATCAGGTCAGGAAACAGAACAGCACAAGCATCCACGTGGAATCTGGAGCCAGAAAGCATACACGTTGCTCTGACACTTGCTGAGTGTCAGAGTGAATTTATAATAGCCAGCAAGTTCAAAATCCCCGCCCCGAGTTTGCGATCATGTGACCACTGATAGAGAAGAGCGACTTCCAACAGCAGAGAGCGGACAGCGCTGCAGTGTAGATAGGTAAGTTTATGACACAACTTATGTTTAAAAATGATTATTAGGGTAGCTCAGTATTGAACACATGTATAACTTCTCTTGTGGAAATTCAGGAACGCATTCCTTTCTATTAAGAACATTAGAGAAATATTACTATCACGCATTTCACCGGTTTAGTTCCATTCTGATCCTTGTATACATGGGTTTCCCGTGGTTACTCCTATCTGTGTTACAGCCTGACATTCCTCTATCCTCGGACGCCATTTTGCCAAGTATTCTGCACATGAGCAACCCCAGAAACCTCTGCTCCGGATTGATTGTATGATCACCAGCCAGTTCCCTTTATAAGGGTCCTCCTCCTTTCTATGGGTGTCAGATCATCAGGTCTCCCTACCTGATAGGAAATATCTTCTCTGACTCCCGTCCGTGCTCATACTTACCTTTGTTTTTGTCTTCGCAAGTTAGGCTGTTAGCTCATCGGCTGCAGCTTCATTCATCATCAGTCCTGTTCCAGCATTATAACACCTGTGTGGACCCTAGTGCTGCTGCTATCCACAGTTCATTGCTGCACAGCATTACCTGATCAACTTATTCCACAGTCAAGACCTGTGGCTTCTCTGTAGAGTAACGCTCATCATCGGCCCTCTATCATATTTGGACTGAACACTCCTGGACATGCTATTGAGTCACAACAGAAGGACAAACCTACACACCTATGCTGCATGAGAGCATGTTCAGAGTCTGAGTAGTGGAGTCAACACCTTCCTGCTGCACCTTGGAGGTGGGGGATCTCCTCTAACAAGGCATAGACACTGATGTCCTTGTGATGAACCTGGCCATTTATCTAGAAAAAACAACATTCCTTCCCTGAAGTAATAACCATCACCATGAACAGGGATGCCAAGAGAAATTTTGGGCCC
Organism: Mixophyes fleayi; assembly: GCF_038048845.1. NCBI lineage: Eukaryota > Metazoa > Chordata > Amphibia > Anura > Limnodynastidae > Mixophyes > Mixophyes fleayi. The sequence goes on along the minus strand of NC_134404.1, from coordinate 191,793,154 downwards.
TGGTACAGGAACTTCTTTGGGACCATTCCATAGCCACTGAAGGGAGGGCGGGGCCACAACAGGTTGGTGATCACTCCCACTACACAGACATACCAGGGCCCCCAGGCTGCCCCGCCTCCTTATTAGCGGCCATAAACAGGGAGAGGTATAGTAGAAGTCAGAAAGAGGAAATGTAACAACAGTATCAACATCATCACATTACATCCAGCAGGAACTGCATGCGATGGAAAAAGAGAAGTTGTCCGGCCTGGAGGATAAGAACTTCAAATTATAAACTGACGTGTTGTCATCACCACTACACCACCAGCACCACTTCCAAATCTGTTTGTTTTATCTCTATCCAAATGTAAAGCTAGGTACACACTACAGAAAAATTCTCCCGTTGCGATATTGTTAACGATTTTACCAACGACTGAAAATCCCAATCAGCATGCCCATTCATGCATACACACTTACACAGTTTTACATGATTTACCTTTAGATCTTTGCTCTTCATCTGTCATAACCCTCTTTAAAGTTTAGTAATTTGGCAAAAAACACACTTTCTGATGCCAATGCTGTTAACTTTATTTCATTATAGTGGGATTTCTCTACACTAGTGATAGCAGTAAATAAATGACTTGCTTTTTAAACCAAAGTGTGTTTCACCAACAAGGACACTACATGAGAACGTTATACCTTTGTGAATACAGGTGTTGCTCCTCATAAGGGAGGACTCTTCAGTCCTCTAATGCTGAAGTCAGCTTGTTCCTCTTAACATGTGTGGCTCATTTTCAACATGACCATTTTCCTCCTCATTACTCTCAGCAAGGCGTTTCTACTGTGACTGCTCAGAGTACAAGAGCAACAGCTGCATCCTTTTGAGTATAATTGCTTACATTTTAGACCTTTATCAACCATGCTTTGGGTCTACATTTTTACCACATCTATTTTGTTTCTGCATGTTTAATTAATGTTCTTAAAGGAGTAAACAAAGGTATATATTGGATAAGGGTGCTAAAACAGTGAACAATGACTGTCCAATGTTGCGGTTAATAATTAACACACAGTGATAATTATAGACTGTCACAGAATAAGGACAGAGTAATTATCACAGTAATCTATAGGTGCACTAGCCAGTATAGTAATTCTTCTGCCATATCATGCCAACAGTATGAATTTCAACTGCTGGCAGTACTAATAACCTCCAGAATGATATGCATATAGTCTGAGACTATGATGACTTGCAAGGGTGACTGAATATGGTTACCCCTTGCTTGTGAAAGACAATTACTAAAAGCAACAGGAAAGCACAATTCTCACACACTGATCAATAGGCATCTTAGCCAGTTGGCAAAAAAATACCAGTTGTCTTATTATTAATATCAAGTCTATGGGCGAGCCCCCATAGGAAACAATGACAGAGCATCAGTGTTCCATTGATAAAGACAGGTTTGCCTGATTCTCCAGTTGTTGTTATTTATTTGCCGGTTTTATGTTGAAGCAGAGTCTTTTCACAAATTAAATTTTCTGAAATTTTGCCAAATCAATTCTTCAATATCATCTCTTCAGCACTTAAAATTCATTTAAATACATAGTCTTGCAACACAAAATTTAGTTTTTTTATGGGCACCGAATGTGGCATATAAGAGTAACTAGCCTAAAATTAGATAAACATGCCCCAATCTGCCCAGCTCTTTCCAACAGAATTAGTACAATTTTGCACCACCACAGTCACTATAATTTTGATTAAGTTATCCAAGCACAAACCTGTAAACATGGACATGTACCCTCTTAAAAATGGGTACATAACCTGTAAAAGTTGGCTAAAAGTTGTCAAGCAAAAATATGTGCTTAATAGGCCAAATTGTTTGTAGCTTTGTAATTAATCCTTTTTTGGAAGTGTTTACTGGTGAGCTTCCTAGATATTTTTTTAAGTTTGTGTATTATATTTGAATACATTTAGCTTCAGTGTAAAGTGTAAATCTTATTATATGCTATTCATATATTTTTTTGTATTTTGACAGTAAAAAATGCTTTCACATTTGTAACGATTTGGCTCTACTATAAGTGACATGACTGTGTTTCAAGATTTTCATTAAAGAACACAGCCAAGCACATTTATGTTCATCTCTCTACTTCTGTTATCATTAATCTGTCACTGCCATTTCTCACAGTCATTGCTCTTTTTTCTGAAATGAAACATTGACTGAGCAATGCTGGAAGTATGTACACATTGATTCACTGGAAATGTGAGTAGTGCACCCATTATTTGGGTCTAAACCACTGATGAGCTTTCTTTGGCAGCTGTCACTATAGTAGCCTTGAATAAATCAATGATACTTTTTTTTTTAAAGTTACAGCAGCATACAGTCTTTAGCTCATTATATCTTTAGCAAACATTTTTTGACGTTGTGTATTTAAATGTGAATATTTCTGTAGTTTTCTTGCCATTTTATTTCTCAGTTTTAGTCCTCATTGTTTCTCATTCATCTCCCCAAGAACCTCCAGATATGAAACTAACATCTGTGTATTATGCTGCAGTGGATAAACACTAACTTGGGGGTATATTTACTAAACTGCGGTTTGGAAATATATATCAACCAATCAGATTTTAGCTATCATTTATTTAGTACATTTTGCAAAATGATAGCTAGAATCTGATTGGTTACTATAGGCAACATCTCAGCTTTTTCAAACCCACAGTTTAGTAAATATATCCCTTGGACTCTTGGCAAGAAATCTAACCATGACGTTTCTGCGATGTCTACAGTTACCGTGATATGTACCTGATCCCAGTGATCGAAGTGAAAATTTAGAAGTGCTGGTATGGAAAGTTCACTTTGAAATAAATGGCCTTGGACCCGTCTAGTCATCACGAAGGTTTAAGGGTTTTGATAGAGTGAAATTAATTTTAGATGCATTTTAACACTATATCATATAATATAAAACATATTGAATGATACAAGTCTATCCACCCTGTGTCCCCCACCTCTCCTGTGTCCAATTACCTTTCCTTTGTGTCCCTCCAACTCTCCATAATTTCTCCCTTATATGTTTCATGTTACCCTTTATCTTCATTGCAGATATCCCCCTCTCTCCCTCCCTACCTGCTCTCCCTTGTTCCTGCTCCTATTATTCCCACTCACTAGTGAATTTACACATTTGCACCTCCATCATCACACTGCATCCTCCTCCATCACACTGTGCCCCCTCCTTCATCACACTTTTACCTCCTTCATCACACTTTGCCCCCTCAATCATACTGTGCCCCCTCATTCATCACACTGTGACCCCTCCTAAGTCACATCATGGCCCCTTCATTACACTGCTGCTCCCTTCGTTACACTCAGGCCCGGCGCTCCCATTAGGCAAGGTTAGGCACTTGCTTAGGGCGCTGGGCTCTGGAGGGCGCCTGGAGGGCGCCACAAAATAGTAAATGACTTTAAAACTGTGCGGCGACCGCTGACCATACCTGTCACGGCCGCCGCACAGCATTCAGATGCACAGGGAGGGGGGAAAAGGCTATTTTGTCACCACCGCCGCCTCTCTGCTCCGTCTCCTCCCCTCCACTTACTAGTGTCAGTGAGTGGAGGGGAGGAGACGGAGCAGAGAGGCGGCGGTGGTGAGACAAGGTAAGGAGGGCGGCGATTTTTGCGGGGGGGGCGTCGATTTTTGCGGGGGGGGGCGCCGCTTTTTTAAAAATACCTAGGGCGCCGTGGACCCTAGCACCGGCCCTGGTTACACTTCCACCCCCTTCATTTTTGTGCCCTCTTAATCACACTGGTACCTCCTTAATCACACTGGTGCCCCCCTTGTTCTTTACTTACCTTTCTATAACCTTCTTTTCTTGTGTTTACTGCTCTTCCTCTTCTGTCTTCTTCTCTTTAGTGTGCTGGCTCATTTCTGCGCTGCTCCTCATTGGCAGTGTCAGGACGTGATGATGTCATATCCGATGGCCAGTGAGAAGGGGGCAGGGAGGAAAGCTTCAAGTGCAGCATCCGGGCACCAAGTATTTACAGGGCTGGGGGCAAGTGTTCCACCGCCCATGGCTGCCTGGCAGGAAGTAGCAAACAGACTCACATAGGAAATCACATTAATATCCAGGGACTAACTGTAAATATTTCACTACTCTGGCATCTGTTTCTATCATTTATGCAGGATCTGAAGGTTGTATAGTCATCCTTTCATAATATACTCTTATACTAATTATTTGTTTTCTTAAGAAGAAATCCAATTCTTTTAGTAAATACAATGTTTAAGTTCAATGCTCCATGCATAGATAATAATCAAACTTACATAGTTGCTGTCCATCAAACAAGGGAAGCAAGCTTATCTGACTGCTTCAGTCATATTAGTAACATGACCAGATTACATTATCAAGACACATAGATAGAGGAAATGAAAATCATTATCTAGAAAAAACACTCGGCAAATTCTATGTTTAGTACCAACTGTGTTTTAAAAATGTTCTGGCCCTGAGTAGAGCATGCTGCAACCCAATGACAAAAATAATTTCAGTAAGTAATAATGAAACATAACATAGCAGCACACTTCAGTACAGTAGTTAGAATTGTCTCCTCACAGCACTGGAGCCATGGGTTAGATCTGAACCAGGGCACTATCTGTGTGGCATTTGTTCTCCCCAGGTTCATGTGGATATCCTCCAGGTGCTCTGACAATATGGACCCAAGTAGTTTGTGTAGTAGAGAATGTAGAACATAAGCTCCAAAGGACAAGGAACTGATGTGAATAATTGCATACATACTGTAAAATGCTGGGTAGTATTTTTGAATTCAGGCAAGCACTAAATACTTTTTTTTGTTTGGCTGTTTAATTATAGATGACCCAAAAATGCTAGGTGATATATCCATCCATCTATTCATGTTTCAAAAATGCGAATGTGTTTACCAAACATAACTTCATGAAACCAGCAGAGAGAAGAGTAAGAACTAGAAGAATAGGGAGAGAGATAGGAAGCAGGGAATTAGGTTCTATGGCTATTCTGGCTTCTAATCTGTAAATTATTTAAGGGGACGGGGACAAGACTGTGCTGGCACCAAATCTATAAAAAAAACATGGGGGAGTTTGATATGATTTTCATGGTGCCTAGTCTGTAAAAAAAATTGGGCTTTTTGGGAGAAATAGCCCCTTTCCATTAAATGGGAATTATATCAATTTAATGTCTTGGATTGAAGAGGCTGATACATGTACATATTAAAAAGGAATCCTTTTAATGTTGGGGCTGGTTGAGGTGATAGAGGCTTATTTATTAAAGATTAAACGCTATAAATTTTATGTTGGGCGGAAGGAGGCCTAATTATAAAAAGGTGAGTGGGTGCTATCAATGTAATGTCAGTCTAGCCGGGGTTAGGGTGGACTAGTGTTTCATCAATGATCTGTTTTCAAGGAGGTGAAAACAGGACCTCTACATTCCACTATGCGGCCAAGCAGCAACTGACCTAAAGACACCATCAGTAGCATCAGTTATTCAAAGCTACATAACAAGTAGGGGAGTGCAGAATGGGGAATGGGGGGGGGGGTGTCGGTTTCATCTCTAGTAGGCCCCACAATTTCTGCAGATGGCCCTGCAGACAGGGATAGTGCAGTGTAAAAGCAAATTCGCATTAATGGTGAAAACAAATTGCCATGACTATATTATAATGCTTGTAATACTTTTCACACAACTTTGATAATTTATTAATATGACATTTATTGTTAAATCATTGACCTTTTTGAAAACACAGAAAAAACTATCTGTTTGGCAGCCTGATACTGCTCCATCTGTGAAGCTCATCAGTTGTCCCCAAACTAGTGTTTATTATGAACAAATGTATGTGACTGCTAGAAACATTGGCTTTCAGGCAGATATTAAGCCAACTGTTCCGATTTTGAAGCTACTTATATGCTCTTCTGTAAAAGCAGGGAAATGACACAATATACATACTCTAACTACAAAGCCAAAATAATAACTGTAATCTTAAAAGGATCCTATACAAAGCTTAATACAGACAATAAAGTTGCAAACATACACCTGTGGAATATAAATGACTATGGGGCTTATTTATTAAATGATAATAGTTCTATTTGCTATTGTGTGTTTTTGCTGTCGATAGGATTTTTTATCTTTGCCATTGGTCTTAAGATAAAGAAAGGACTGAAAAAATGATTTAATTATTAAATAAATTATTTTTTTTGAGTGATCTGGCTAAAATGCCCCACCCTGTAGTATATAATATTTATAGATATTATTTAGTGGGGTTGGGTAATCATAATTTAACTTATATATTATAATACTTCTAACTTTGTATGCATAAACAAAAGCTTAAATGACATTATTATTATAAACAACAGTGCAAATGAAAGCCCAAACTGGACACCCATGCATACTCTACAGAGCAAAATGGGGATAAATAATTACTCTTTCTTGTTGACATCAGACATGCTACTGCACACTAGGGTTATGCCTGCCGAAGTGAGCAGTCACTGGCTTTCAAACAATGGCTCAATGTGCTCTTTTGAAGTATTTTGTGCTTCTGTGAGTAACACAAATGTATGTATTTGACTAGCCATTACTGACCCTGCTTGTTCTTCACTATGCCCTGTGCATGCTTCCTGGTTACTATTCTGACCAATCGTTACTGACCCAGCATGTTTTTGACCATCGTTGTCTGCTTGGTTCTCATCTTACTACCTATCCTGATCCTTTCATATGTCAAACCTTAGGAGCTCTATCTGTAGGTGTTCACCCCATAATCCATCAACATATTGGAGAACACCAGACATTCCTTTAGAAGCACCAGTATGTCCACACCTACCGTCTGCAAAATCAGTCACATTTCCATTTCAGTTCCATTTCAGTTCCTTCATCTGCTGTGCTAGCTCTTGTTCTTATATCCTCTTCTCTGAGCTTTCCCTTGCCACTCTCTTATGATGGGAATCTTCAGGCGTAGAACAGGTTTTCCTCAATCAGCGTGCTATCCAGCTACAGCTTGGGAACTTTATATTAACTCATTCAACAATTGCAAATGTTAAAATTGGGATAGGATTTTGCTGTTTTTACCTCCCAGGTGTCCCCGCTCTGCTCTCAGGTGAATCTATAGGGGGGGCCTCACCTCTTTTGGGAAGAAATGACCCTCTTCTATACAAAGATATTGAGAATTTTAAAAGTCTTTAATGTGCTTGAATGGGTATCCTCTGCATCTGCAAGTTATGTCTGCATCGGTGCACAATGAATATTCGTCAGTTACCATTTGCTTCCATATGCTTTAGAGTTGGACTGGTATAAGAAAACACTGGTAGCTACCTTCTGACATGGCTTCCGAAGAGAATCAAGGACATATTGGTAAGTTGTGATATTCCGTCATCCCTTGATTATCTCATTACCCTTTGTCATAAAAGTTTAATTAAATTCAGGTAGTGGACGCACAAGTGGGAATGTACCCAAAGGCAACAGTCTTCCTGTTTAGCTGTCACAGTTGCAGGACCCTGTAGCGAGTGCTACCCTGATAGTTTTGCTGATGTTCTGCACCTTCACTTTGATTGTGCCATCAACTTACCTTCAGGTATCACTTATCCTATAGGTGGAATGTATCCCCTTTTTTCACAAACAGAGCTCACCTGAGCCTGTGTGACATATATGTGACAAGGGGTTAGTCACAACAAGCACACCTTGTTTGCCTCAAAATGACTGATATCCCCTAAATGCTATTTCACACACTATATATGTCCAAAAACCTGCTTTCACCAAGAGGGAGATTCAATTCAGTGCAATATTTCTCCGGAACGTCTATGTAGACACATCACTCCGATGTCATGGCAGGAATATCCGCTTATTTTACCTCGCATCCCATAAAGGTGTACAGAATAATGAGTGGAGAATCTTACTGTAATGGCTGACGATGGCGATGTGTTGCGTGGACAACAACTGAATCTCTCTCTAAGAGTTATTTTCAAAGCTAGCACTTATTGGAAGCTCTTAGGATCTCCTTAAACTTATACTCCACTTCAAATTAATCAGCGTTATTCTTAGCTAAACAGTTATATACAGTGGTGGGATTCAAATAAATTGACAACCGGTTCTCAGATAGAACGTTATTAAAGGGAATTTAATGCGACAAGATAGTCACAATGCTTAAGGTACCAAAAATAAGATAAGAAAATGACACACAGTAAAATAGAATTATGCAAATGAGTTTCTTAAAAAATAAAAATGAGAAGCAGAAATAGTAAACCTTATTATTTTTGATTTCCGTGCTGGGACAGGCAGACATATGGGACAAATTGTCAACAGCACATTGACCCCCAGGATATGAACAATTTCTGCACATACACAATTACATGCAGTAACTTTTTAAACATGCTGCTGCAGTCCTGAATGTACACACAGATACATATAAAAATATTAAGTATAGTTTTGGGGACTATATTGTTGTACTCTAACTTATCTACAGGTTAGTAGTTAAGTTTGGCATTTGTCTTAGACCTAACCCCACTTACGATACATGCACACAAACATTGAAGCCTGTATGAATTGTGAACACTATTCATTTGATGTATTACATTTCCTATATGACATACTGGATCTTACAGCTATTATCCCTTTTATGACTTCAAAAGGTATTTTACATCTGCTGCCCCTTGCAGAGTTGTGTTATAAATGTCCTCTGCCAGGCTGTGAAGGAGCCATCCCTTCTACCTAAGCGTAGGTGACAGGACACTGGCCATAGCAATGTGCTAGGATAGGGTAGATGGACAGGTGAAACTGTCACTCTAGCTTCATTGACCCCTTCGTTATTTTCGCAGTGAGTTACAGCAATTCATTTTTTATATTTTAACTCCTGATCGTGTCACCCCCCTGAACTTCTTCAACCAAAGCCATGTCAGACAACTTTAGGAGAATTTGGAAAATTGATTTATTGTAAACTTACTTCTCCTGTTGGTGTTGTGTTCATTTTTTTTGAGGAATGCAAGAATTCTTTAAAGATCCTGTATAGATTATAGGGGGTTAAACAACACCACCATAAAAAATGTATTTCCATTACCTTTATTTGCAGAGCTTTTTCACTGTATAGGAGGAGCTATCATTTTTCCCAATTATACTTGAGGTGCAACATGGGAAAAAAATCTTTCAACACTTGAAAAACAGAAAGTCATTATGAATCCCCCATCTCCTCCGCTCTTTCTCCCCTCTCTCCCAACTGGCTTCTTTTTGTGCCTGGTCTGTTTAACCCTCCCTTAGGATGTAAGCTCACATGAGCAGGGCCCTCTTCCCCCCTGTCTCCTTACCCGTTCTTTTGCTCCGTGTTTATTGCATCAGCCTGCCTGGAGTTTCTGAAGTATTGGTACTATTTGTTTATTGTTCTGTACTGTTATACCATGTATAGTCTACTGTTTGTACTATGTGCAGCGCCTAACAAATAAAGGATAATAATAATAATAATACCTCATCACGCCATTTGGCCTTTGCATTGTTTTGGCAGTCTTTCCATAGATCATCAACAAGATCTTTGGGACTATCTTGATTAACTTATCATTGCCTATGTGACAGGATGGGCTTACTCTGCCACTCTGCTACACTATGCTTTATGGTATTTTTCTGATTTTCAGCAAAAAGTCATCACTTACTATACCTACTGGCACCATGTGGCTCCTTCATCATCATCTGGAACAGTTTATGCTCCTTGGGTACTGTGCAGCTGCTGCAGCACTCCTTTGCTGGTTACTCTGCCTGAATTCTTTCCAACCATTCACTTTTGATCAAGACTGCTGAGTAACTGGCAGAACCCTGACATAGGATAGTGGGCGCATGTGCTTTAATCTGTTATTCACAGAAACACAGCAGGAGCAGGCGTCCCACAGAAACAACCAGGATATTAGAAGTAATGATGTTCATTGGCTCAAATATCTCTTATAAGAGCTGTTCTCATAAGTGCATACATACACCACTGGTGGTAATGTAACTTTTATGCAGGTGTTACGCACAGGGCTGGGGGAAGTGGTGATCTTAACCCCCAATTCCTGAACCAATCCAGGCTGACCCTTTTATTTGGGCATAAGGTCAGCCTGGCCACCTTACTTTCACATTACATTTACCGACTATAACAGATACTTTAATGTATTTTGTCTCCATTACCTACTAACTTATGCATACATAGCATCTTCCATGTCTCTTTTCAAAAATCGCTAGTATTCAATCACATTCCATCCAAGGAAACTTCCCTCATACCATCCCTGATTGACTGCCAATAGAAGATTCCATTCTCAGTTTCTTCATAGACGTCCATCTGCCCTTACTGTCTGACATTGTGTGGGCCCACACATTGGAATCACACCTGCTTCTGTGCCTGAGCAACTTTACTGAGCTTTTGTCTATGTATGTGATTGTCTACATATTGCTGACCCAGCTTGTTCCTCAATACTCCTGTACTGTACTGTTCAGTTACTATCCTGACCAATTGTTACTGACCCGTCCTGTTTCCAATCATAGTTGTCCGCTTGTGACTTTGACCTTAGGCTAATATTTTACCTCACATTTAGGCTGCCTGTACTGACCAATCCCTAACTACAATTATGCCACGTTTCTTGGTGTTTCTTGCGTCAGCTCCTGCAACCTATAGGTGTCCTGCTGCAAAGTCCATCAACTTCAGTCAGGGGTCCTTGGTTAGACTCCATTAGCCACAGCCAGCTACAAGCGACACTGTTGCTCAGCTCCCTACCATCTAGAACATCACCCATGGTCTGTGAGAGATGCTAATAATGTTACTGAAGGCTGTAAAACTCAATCAGTTGCCACTGGAACAGATTTAGGCATTTTAGAAGTTTAGAAAATTGCTCTGTTGTGTAAATTTGATGGAAAGAATCAAAGGAAATGTCACAAATGTATACCTATTTAACTCAATAATTAGACAAGCTTAGTGGTTTTATCATGACTTCCAAATTGAACAATTTGACCCAATACACAATTGTCTTTTCCCATTTTTTATTATTTTCCCCAAGCTTATTTACCTTGTCTCACTTGAATAATCTATACAAATAGTACTTTTTCTTAGCAGTAAATACTCAATACACTTGATTTAAAAAAAATCAGCAGCTCAATAATTTGGAAATAGAGCAAAACCAGTTCATGTCAAGTTAAACAGATTATGTCAAGTTAAACAGAATTTTCATATACTGTCAAGGCTGAGAATTAACCAATTAAGACAGAGGGAACCAGTCCTGCATTTTGAATGTTAACACTACTGCTATTTATCATTTAACCAGTAACTTGGCTGTATTCCGTGGCAATGCAAGAAGGAAAATGGGTGAAAAAATGTCTATATTCTGTCCTGCATTATCACTGCATTCTGAACATGCATCACAGGGATTTTATTAGCCCCATGCAATGTGAATGCATAGTCTGCTCTGTTCAACAGAGTAGAGCATAGTCAGTGTCACAATTCGGGGTCTTAGTCCTGTTTACACCACTCAGCGGTACCATATCACCATACAACTCTCTCCTGGTCGAATGCAGCATTCTATCCTGGGACAAGTGTGACTTCTGTCTGCAGTACTGGAGGCTGCCGTCTTGGGTGAGACATTTTCTAAACATCCTGCTGAGTCTGAACACCTGATCTCATCCACCAATTAGCTTCCTCTGCAGACTATAAGAGTATCCTCCTACTCTCAGCAAATTGCCAGTGCAAAACTTTCCTAGTTTCTGGTTCCAGATCACCACAGCTGCTGTTTATTTTGCTGCTTCATTCTGCCTGCTGTATACAGATCTCAACCCTTCATGTGAACTCAGCTTCATCCTTGTTCCTGCTTCAATCCTCCTTCTGTATACAGATCTCCACCATTACCCTCTGAGGGAATTTAGCCTCATCCTGCTGCTGTGTTATGGACTTCTCTGAGTGAGTTCAACTTCATCTTGTTGCTGTTATATGAACTTCAAACCATTAACCCTCTGTGAGAATTCAACTGCTTCATCTTGTTGCTGTTTTATGAACTTCAAACCATTAACCCTCTGTGAGAATTCAGCTGCTTCATCTTGTTGCTGTTATATGAACTGCAAACCTTTAACCCTTTGTGGGAATTAAGCTGCTTCATCTTGTTGCTGTTATATGAATTGCAAACCATTAACCCTTGCGTGAATTCAGCTTCAATCAGCCTGCTGAAATAAATACCTATTTATTCCTCGTGTGGATTCACTTTCATTCTACTTGCTTGTGTACAGATTCCAGCTGTTATCCTCTGTGTGGTTCCTCCTCCTAACATCCAGTATACAGGATTAGAGCAAGCTCTATGAGCAAGGCATTCATCCGGCCTCCCAGTTTCCACTACCCTCCTGTCACATCTAGTCCCAGGGGTCCCGAGACGAAACCCTATTGCCTATTGACAGTCAGGCCCTACCAGAGGGGGGGCTAGGGGGAAATTTCCCCAGGTCTCCGACTGGAAGGGGGCCTTAGAATTCAAACCTAATGCCTAAAAATGTTAATTGGTTAAATTGGCATAACGGCCAGCTGCGCATGTGCTTATTGCTCTCTGTGCATGATGCATCTATCCACACAGGCACATGAGAACATTATTTGTCCTTGAGGTTTGCCTTGAGAGCAAATTCGCAATGAAATAGTTTGTTTATAATTATGAAACAATGGACTGGACTGATTGATGATCAACGTTAATTTGAGAAATTGCAGAATTGGCATGTTGGGTAAGTTAGTTTAATCAGTTGTTTATTATTACAATGTTCATGCTTGTATAGATCCAACAGGTTTTGTTTTTATTAATACATTTTAAAATATAACTTTTTTTTTTTTTATGCGAACAGCAATGGAATTTTACATTACAAAAATACATTTTAAATACATATTTAATGTTTATTTATATTTTTAAGAAATAAGGGGTGAGGGGCCTCTTAATTTACATTTATCCGGGCCTCTTTGAACCTCTGAAAGGGCCTGAGTATCTTATGTGGAGTTATCACCCTTGCGTGTACATGCTTAGTCAGTTACATACATGTGACTTAAAGGGGTATCCAGCAAATGGCATGAAAAGGCTCTTTATGTGGTGAGCAATTTGTTCCAAAATACAAACCAATATGCCAAAAAAAAATTATATTTCAAAGTATTTATGGCGGCACTTTGAGTAATGAATGTATTATATTACCTTTGGGCAAGAGGTGTCTTATGCAATCCATTAATTTGAAAGCAAACAGAAATTTATTTGGTAAATTACATCTCTGGGTATATTATGGAGTCTTGTGTTTGTCTAAGAGGGAATAGATTGCTGCATTAAACGTCCTGTACTAAACACACTGCCTAAAGGGAATTGGTACACAAAGTTTAGAACCTTAAAACCATTAATCAAAGGCAATTTTAACCTGTTAAAAAAAATCCTCAAACTGATGTCTACATTTCCCCTCTGTGTGCATGCATATAATTAATATAATGTGGTTACTTAATGTGCAAGTAAGTAATCCAGCATTGTCGACTTTTGACTGAATGCATTTCTGACAAATTCTTCATATGTTGCCTATTAAGAATCTGTTTAAGTTAACTACCGTGATGTTGTTTATATTGTGCATAGCAAGGGAAATTCACATTCTCTTAACATCTTTTTTTTTAACCCATTTTTATATCCTACCAACAAAAGATGCACATCTGTTGAACATTTTAATATTTTAAGAAAAGGTAAAAAGAAGGAACTGTGATCCTAAAAGCAGTATACCACAAACATAGCAATACTACATTTACACTATATGCAGTGGTTGAAGTAGGCTGGTATACGATGGTATGCCATATTGCCACTTCAATGTAAAACTACCAAATTCCAGTCCCCTTACATTTTGCATAACGCCACTTTTAAATTTACACTTCGACCATTGACTATATGTATGTATTTTATTTATTACAGCTAAAAAAAGCAACTTTGATGAATCTAGAAGCAGGTCCCCCAAGAGGTTTCCCGGCACCGATGCAGGTGATTCTTGGCCTCCCATCCCAGGCTGTGCACACAGCATCTGGAAAGGTTGGTGCTGACTCCCCCCCATGGGGGGTGCAAGTGGATTTATTTTGTTCATTATAAGGCACATATTACCTTTATTCTTTATTTATAAAGCACCAAGTGATTATATGACACTCTAAGGGGATCATGTTACGTGCATAAAATATGTGCATGGCCCAAAATAAGCTTTTTTATCTAAAACAATTAACCTCCCACCAACAGGAACTCCATAATTCCTCTTTTTGCAAACATCCCATTACTTTTAAAGTTTATTTTAGTTGAAGATATATTGGGTCATGTATTAACCACAAGAGTGCATCCAGGATTGTCTACCATGATTGAGTGTGACGTAACACCATACATTATTATATGTACTTGCATGTTTGTTGTTTAACTCTTCCTTAATATTTTACATAAACTGGTACAATTAAATTGATTTGTATGCATACTATTACACTATATTATTTGTATTTGTTTGATTGTCAGTATTATTCATTAGTGTCCTGGGTCATTTTACTGTTTGGTTTGCTAGTAGCATTAAGATTATTTTCTTTATGGGAAAGCTACTGCGATCAATGTCATTGCATTGCATCCTATATGCAGATGTACTGTATAGAGTACACATGAATAACCTAGATCAAAAGTACTTCTTTTACCTGTGCAAGTTGTTGAATATCTGCTTCAAGGGATTCCTTTGGCTGTTACAGGAACTGCAGCTTTTGATAGACATCTGCAACAGCTGGAGGACAAAGAGTGAAGGCAGCTCCTGACTCAGGAGTCTTGTCACACACATTAGAACAAGTGACAAGGTGGCAGTGTCTCTACTGCTTCAGCTGCTCCAAAAGCTTACACATTCACACAGCTGGAAATTCAGGGGAAGGGAGTAAGGCCTTTACTCAGGGCTATTCTACAAATTTGCTTGAATCACTGCCATGCAGTCCTTGCTTCAGTTGATATAGCACCTGTTTTGTATTCATATGGCACGCTCCTCCATTTATTCCTTCACATTTGTTGCTTTACAAGAAAAATGTATCTGCACAGCTCGTTCTTTAATAAAAACATGCTCAGGATAGTTGTAGTTGGCACTTAGCTTATGTCTATAATTAATATTTTTTTCTATGAAGAGAAAGATTAATTGATGACAAATGCTAGATAAATGGTCAGCCTAATGCATAAACATATTGCTGTATGTGGACCTATCAATCCTTTCATTAAGCAGAAAGGGGAATTAGAAATTCGTGGAGTACAGATCTGATATGTAACTGGGGTTATATTGGGTAAAGGTGTAGTAGAGAGGAAAGACTTATGGTAACTTAAGGCGATTCCTTCGTTAAACTTAAAGCAAATTGAAGGACCAGGAATGGGGATTGGGTCGCAATATTACTGAAACAGTCCAATGTGGATACATCAAAGATACATTTTGGAAATTGAAAAATAACAAATCCTTTTACAAAAGATTTTGACAGCTGTCAAACAGTACAAACTGAAATTAGCCATGAATTTTCTAAATAATAAAAGTATATATTATAGGTAAAGTGAGCTCATGGAAATGGTTTCCTGCTCAATTCAAATGCCCAAAATAAGAAGTTGGAGTACTGGGCCAGAGCCAAACATTGATAAAAACACTTTTGATTCCTGCAAGTCCTGAACTGAGTGTTGGGGGTAAATTTATCAAGCTGTGGGTTTGGAAAAGTGGAGATGTTGCCTACAGCAACCAATCAGATTCTAGGGGGCATATTTCATTGTTGGCGTTACAGCCAAAAGGAACATGCCCCACGCACTATTACCGCCATTACGGTAATAGTGCGTGTAAATACCGTTATTACGGTACTTTTCACGCTGGATTTCAGCTTGCGGCTCAGGGAGTTGCGAACTGAAATCTGGCTGAGTATTACCGTAATAACGGTACTACTTTTTCCGTGGCAGAAACCGCAAACAATTGAATATGCCCCTAGGTGTCATTTTGTAGAATGTACTAAATAAATGATAACTAGAATCTGATTGGTTGCTATAGGCAACATGTCCACTTTTTCAAACCCGCAGCTTGATAAATTTACCCTTTGGAGTGTTAACAATTATAAGGTTAGGCAAAATAAATGCAGACATGAGAACAAAGGGTAGGCAGAGCTCGGGACAAGTTATAATCTAGTGAAAAAAGGGCAGATCTGCAAACTTCCTGTCAATGGAAGCACATGCATTCCACTGCGGAACTTAAGGGATGAAGGTACAGAGGCAGGTAGCGGGCGGCTGCTGCGCCCCCTTGGCCTTGCACCCTGGGCGACGGCACCGGCCGCACCTGCCTTGTTACGGCTCTGCCACCTGGTGTGATGTATATTCATACAGGACTGGTGGACAATAAAACTTTTTGCCTAGACTGAAACAATGGACTAGTCTGCATGCTAACGATACAAGATGGCAGTTATGTTAACTACTTTCAAAATAGAATATACACAAGCTTAAATATGACTGACAAATATAGGAAATCAGAGGGCTAGAAAAAGTATATGTTTTTATTGTCCGCAGTTGACTGGTTGAGGTGATATTAATACCTCGTTTCCCCACAGTTTGCTTGGCAAGTGAATGTGCTGTATTATAAGACAAAAGTTTGATTTCCTCCAGTGGTGCTCAGCATTCCAGGAGCACTTTTACATTTAGCAAGTCTGTTTGGTGGGCCACAGTTAAGGTTTGGCTCACCGGACACTATGTGCAGTGATGGTGTTTTCTTGTCTAAGGCTGAAGTGAGTATGCCTTTATAGAAAGAGGTTGCCATATCAAGGCAGAGCAGGGTAAAGAGGATATGTTTTAAAGAAGCTGAAAAGTGGATCAGGTTGAGACCTTTCAATGGTCATTGTGTGCATGCGGGGAAGCTTGAGGTCAGAGAGTGGGAAGACCATACAGGAGAAGCTAGATATGGAACAGAAGTTGTATATATATTTTAGGTATGATGCTACAAAAGAATAAAACCCTTGGTACTAAAAACTTTCCTAACTCCTAAGCATTCCAGATAATCAACATAGTTTTAAGAGAAAAAAGTATAATTTTGCACCTCTATAAATTGCTGTTGAGGGTTCATCATAATTATGAACAACAATGTTGGGCATCCGTCCACAAACAGCATCCTGGATATCTTGAACTATACTTACTAATGTAATATGAGTTTTGAAAGACCTCAGTAATATGCAAAGACTGATTAAGTTACATTTATTTAGAGAAGAGAAGAAACTTACAACTCCTTTTCATTTATAATTCTATACATATAATATGTAAACCATTTGTTAGGTGTATGTCAGCAGCAGAGGCGCACGCAGGGGGGGTTTCCTAGTCTCTGAAAACCACTGTCCTGCCTGGTGTGCCTGAGCTTTTATTTATTTTTCCTCACCCGGCGCAAGCGGCGCGGGGGGGGGCAAGTCATTGGTGGTCAGTGGCAGCAACAGGCAGCCAATCATGAGGCTGCCTGCTGCTGATTGGCCTCAGACAGGGAGTGCTTACTTCACTTCCTGTCTGAGAAGCAAGGAGCGATGCAGCAGAGGAGCACCTAAAGATAAGTGAGTGGTCCTGAGTCAGTATTGTGTGTGAGGGCAGTGGGGGGGGGTGATGTAATTGTTGTGTATTAACAAGGGGGCTTGTGGTAGTATAATGTGTGTGATGGCAGGGGGCTTGTGGCAATGTAGTGTGTGTGTGTGATTGCACAAGACTTGTGGAAATGTAGTGTGTGTGTGTGATGGCATAGGAGGCTTGTGGAAATGTAGTGTGTGTGTGATGGCACAGGACTTGTGGCAATGTAGTGTGTGTGTGATGGCATGGGGCTTGTGACAATGTAGTGTGTGTGTGATGGCATGGGGCTTGTGGCAATGTAGTGTGTGTGATGGCATAGGAGGCTTGTGGAAATGTAGTGTGTGTGTGATGGCACAGGACTTGTGGCAATGTAGTGTGTGTGTGATGGCATGGGGCTTGTGGAAATGTAGTGTGTGTGTGTGATGGCATAGGAGGCTTGTGGAAATGTAGTGTGTGTGTGATGGCATGGGGCTTGTGGCAATGTAGTGTGTGTGATGGCATAGGAGGCTTGTGGAAATGTAGTGTGTGTGTGTGATGGCATAGGAGGCTTGTGGAAATGTAGTGTGTGTGTGATGGCATGGGGCTTGTGACAATGTAGTGTGTGTGTGATGGCATGGGGCTTGTGGCAATGTAGTGTGTGTGATGGCATAGGAGGCTTGTGGAAATGTAGTGTGTGTGTGTGATGGCATAGGAGGCTTGTGGAAATGTAGTGTGTGTGTGTGATGGCATAGGAGGCTTGTGGAAATGTAGTGTGTGTGTGATGGCATGGGGCTTGTGACAATGTAGTGTGTGTGTGATGGCATGGGGCTTGTGGCAATGTAGTGTGTGTGATGGCATAGGAGGCTTGTGGAAATGTAGTGTGTGTGTGATGGCACGGGGCTTGTGGCAATGTAGTGTGTGTGTGTGTGTGATGGCACGGGGCTTGTGGCAATGTAGTGTGTGTGTGTGATGGCA
The DNA here is from genome assembly GCF_038048845.1 of Mixophyes fleayi. NCBI lineage: Eukaryota > Metazoa > Chordata > Amphibia > Anura > Limnodynastidae > Mixophyes > Mixophyes fleayi. The sequence continues at coordinate 191,774,683 of NC_134404.1, read as the reverse complement.
CGGGACTAGTGGCTAATTAATGGGTGTTATTTTGTTTGTGGGGTGATGGTGGGGCAATTTAATTTAATAGTCGGGTTGGTGCAGACTTATCAATGTAGGGTAGAATGATAATTTAATGTTGGGGTGGTTTGGGTGCTATTAATTAACTGTGGCAGAGTTTTGGAAAAATTATTGCTATTTCTTAAAAGTGAATGCAAGTTATTTAATGTATGGTAGGAAATAGGTTTATTTCACAAACTATTTAATGTTGGGGTTGTTTGGGGGGAAATAGGTCTTTTTATTAAAGATGAATAAAATTATTTTACAGTCAGGCTGGTTACAAGAAAGGGGCGCTAATAATAAAACATGAGTAGTTTTGATTTAATGTCGGACTGCATAGAGGCAGGGGGGCCTACTGTGTTCACTCATTGCTGCTATTTCTATATCTCATGTACCTATTCTGCTTCCAAACAGGGAACCAACATTCCAGGTTCCAGACAAGCACAACTGAGCTTAGGACACGAGCAACAGCAACAAGTATTGAAAGCGGGAAGAACGGGTAGGAGAGAGCAGGACAATCTGCCAGCTGTCCTGATTCTGGTGGGGCAGTCCTGAGTTTGGGGACTGACCCACTCAGTCAGGACTTTTTCCCGGCTACAGGGACAGTTGGGAGGTATGTCCCACTTCACACTGCTCTGCTCATGAAGGTGGAGCTGCATGCACCTAACAGCAGTGCACGCAGCATTGCTTGTGTATTTAAAGGGGAATTGGAAGAGTTGGAGAGCTACCTAGCACTGTCTAAAATTATAGCCACGCTCCCATGCATGCTGGTCACACCCACTGGTGGTGTGCCATGGAAACCCCCCTCCTCAAATCCTGCGTTTGCCCCTGGTCAGTCAGTCATTAATGTTTCCCTCAAATCCTACGCATAGACCATGCAGTATTTTTATTAATTCATGTTCATATTCATATTTTATAAAATGCTCCTGTGGTAAATAAAGACATTAATAATGCAGTTCCTTACTATTTTATTGAAATAATCACATGTGATGCTAAACATTTTCTAGTACTGTCATAATCTATGTGACACTGACATTGTACAAAATCTCCCATTGAAAATGTTTTCTATTCATGAAAGCTGAAGGTGAATATTACTTTTCTTCATAAATTGGAATTGTGGTAATTATTATATTTATTTAGATTAAAACATGTTGAAGATGTTTACCTTAATTGCATGTTAAATTAAATAGCAAACTACAGCAAACAAGCAATAGACAAGTCAATTCTTCTATTTTTTGGGGGAGGCTCCCAAATTTAATCTAAGGGGCGTATTCAATTGTTAGCGGTAACACTGATAAACGAGTGCTCAAAAAATATTACCATTTATATGGTAATATTGCGCGCAAAAAGCGTTAATACGGTAGTTTACTCACAAAATTTCAGCAAGCCGCTCAGGGGGCTGCGAGCTGAAATTCCGCGAGTAAATACCGTATTAACGGTAAGATTTTTTGAGTGCTCGTTTATCAGCGTTACCGCTAACAATTGAATACGCCCCTAAGATTGAAAATTATTGCCCCCATGTTCCTTGGGTTTTGATATCAATTTAATTATCATAACTGTAAACCCAATTTTCATAATGAAAAAAAGTTTACTTAGTTCAGTATATAATTTGTACCTTACTTTATTCAATTTCATATCTAGTCTAAAGATATGAAAGTGTTTTTATTTGTTATTTATGTTCAATTCGAACAAACATTAGAAAATGTACCGTACAATATTGTACATGTGAAAGGACTGTATTCTCCCAAATGCATCAATATCATACATGTGTAGTTCCCACAACAAGCACAGACCCTGATGTCAGCTGTTGTATGTCCTTTTGAAAACAATTACAAGATGCATTATTTGTAGAAGATCATGTCACACATCGCAATAAATTGTTTTACTCACAGGCTGAGGTAATTTGGACTCCTTGCTGTGGTATCACTGAAGCATGTGACATTTAACACAGCAGCTCTAAGGCTTTCAAATGATATGGAGAGAACCAGACAGCACTTAAGGTAATGGGCAGTGGTACCAACTTAGTGCCAGGACTCTGCTAAATAGAGTGAATGGTGGGGTCCCTAGTACTATTAGTGGGGAGGGGCAGTGATTATTTTAAGTGGAATACCCTTAAAATGTAACCATCTCAAATTAATTTTTATGTACCAAGTTGACTTTTTTGGATTCCGTGGGTTGTAAATTTTATACAGATACAAAACTGACAGATAGCAATCAAATATTTCCCTTCAATAGTTTTCATCTACCAAGATAAAAAAAAAGGTTATACTCTTCACAGGCCGTCAACAAGAGTCAGAAAGTCAGCAAATGATGCAGATATTGGAAATAAAAAATAAAGACACGGGTTCCAAACTAATATTTAACTATACAGCTCATTATGGAAATATATAGATTTGACATAATAAACAGATAATTTGTTACTTAAGTCTAAAAAGACTAAATTTGTTATTTAATATAGTCCTTATAGTAACAACATTTCTCATACTATTTGTAAACACTGGTGTAAATTAAAGTTAATTATCTTTAGGTTGAGAAAGAACCACCTATTTCATCATATCAGAAGAGATGTTCAAATGGCAGCAGTTAGCAAAATTAGATATACCTGTGCCTGCCTATGTAAT